>NW_017308114.1:30810-52280 GCF_000935625.1 Nanorana parkeri | reverse complement strand
GCCTGCACACTGGGTTATATGAATGATGAGCCTGCACACTGGGTTATATGAATGATGAGCCTGCACACTGGGTTATATGAATGATGAGCCTGCACACTGGGTTATATGAATGATGAGCCTGCACACTGGGTTATATGAATGATGAGCCTGCACACTGGGTTATATGAATGATGTGCCTGCACACTGGGTTATATGAATGATGAGCCTGCACACTGGGTTATATGAATGATGAGCCTGCACATTGGGTTACTTGAATAGCTGCCAACCAATGGCTGTGGGCGGGTTGCTACAGGTGCTGTAAAAATTGAACCTGCCCTTAGAAGGAAGCGTGAAGAAGGTGAGCACATGGCCGTCCTCCTTCTCTCAGTGGCAGGACATGGTCCTTGCGCACACAAGACATAAATGTGCAGAGTTCATCTTTAAATGGGATGAGGGATGACCTGAGTATGCCTGCACACTGGGTTATATGAATGATGAGCCTGCACACTGGGTTATATGAATGATGAGCCTGCACACTGGGTTATATGAATGATGAGCCTGCACACTGGGTTATATGAATGATGAGCCTGCACACTGGGTTATATGAATGATGAGCCTGCACACTGGGTTATATGAATGATGTGCCTGCACACTGGGTTATATGAATGATGAGCCTGCACACTGGGTTATATGAATGATGAGCCTGCACATTGGGTTACTTGAATAGCTGCCAACCAATGGCTGTGGGCGGGTTGCTACAGGTGCTGTAAAAATTGAACCTGCCCTTAGAAGGAAGCGTGAAGAAGGTGAGCACATGGCCGTCCTCCTTCTCTCAGTGGCAGGACATGGTCCTTGAGCACCCAAGACATAAATGTGCAGAGTTCATCTTTAAATGGGATGAGGGATGACCTGAGTACAGCTTTAAATGGGATGAGGGATGACCTGAGTACAGCTTTAAATGGGATGAGGGATGACCTGAGTACAGCTTTAAATGACCAGCATGAGGGATGACCTGAGTTCAGCTTTAAATGACCAGCATGAGGGAGGACCCGAGTTCAGCTTTAAATGACCAGCATGAGGGATGACCTGAGTTCAGCTTTAAATGACCAGCATGAGGGAGGACCCGAGTTCAGCTTTAAATGACCAGCATGAGGGATGACCTGAGCTTAGCTTTAAATGACCAGCATGAGGGAGGACCCGAGTTCAGCTTTAAATGACCAGCATGAGGGATGACCTGAGTTCAGCTTTAAATGACCAGCATGAGGGATGGCCCGAGTTCAGCTTTAAATGACCAGCATGAGGGATGACCTGAGTTCAGCTTTAAATGACCAGCATGAGGGATGGCCCGAGTTCAGCTTTAAATGACCAGCATGAGGGATGACCTGAGCTTAGCTTTAAATGACCAGCATGAGGGATGACCTGAGTTCAGCTTTAAATGACCAGCATGAGGGAGGACCCGAGTTCAGCTTTAAATGACCAGCATGAGGGATGACCTGAGCTTAGCTTTAAATGACCAGCATGAGGGATGACCTGAGCTTAGCTTTAAATTACCAGCATGAGGGATGACCTGAGCTTAGCTTTAAATTACCAGCATGAGGGATGGCCCGAGTTCAGCTTTAAATGACCAGCATGAGGGATGACCTGAGCTTAGCTTTAAATTACCAGCATGAGGGATGACCTGAGCTTAGCTTTAAATGACCAGCATGAGGGATGACCTGAGTTCAGCTTTAAATGACCAGCATGAGGGATGGCCCGAGTTCAGCTTTAAATGACCAGCATGAGGGATGACCTGAGCTTAGCTTTAAATGACCAGCATGAGGGATGACCTGAGTTCAGCCTCAAATGACCAGCATGAGGGATGACAACAGTTCAGCTTTAAATGACCAGCATGAGGGATGGCCTGAGTTCAGCTGTAGATGACCAGCATGAGGGATGGACTGAGTTCAGCTGTAAATGACCAGCATGAGGGATGGCCTGAGTTCAGCTGTAAATGACCAGCAGAGACATTACCGTGGAGGGACACCTCGGTGGCCGTGTGTCTCCAGCGATGCAGCTCAGGATGGAGATCTCTCGGTGTGATCTTCACGCTCTGTGTCACCACATCATACTGCAGGATGTGAGCACCATTAGCCGGTCTAGAAGGGGAGAATCGACCCCCCAAAGCTAAAACCTGACCGCCGGTGAGAAGTGTGAGGGAGTGCAGGAGACGTCCATCTACAAAGACAGAGAGGAAACGTTGTTCAAAAGAAATGACACAATTTGTTGACACAGACAGGACAGGACATAACTAATTTCCTATCAGTCAACACTATGGTGCAGCACACATCACACTGGATGGAGAGGGTGCTGTATAATGTGTGCACACAGACCACCCTGAGCTACTACACAGAATCAGGAGACATTGTGATACTACATGCGGTGCCAAGTCATGACATTTGGTAGCTGCTATACGATCCCGTATCTTGGTCTCTGTGTTTCTCTGTGCAGTGGTGCAGGCAGATCATGGCTGGTGGGAGGCGCTGGCAGGGTGCTGTACATAGCTTCCTGAAAACATCACAGCACCCCGCCTCAGTACTCCTCTCATGTCCTGATGTAAGCAGTGGGCTGGCTCTTGGGAGGAGTTATGCAAATATCAAAATGCCTTGATGGGTGGATGTCAGTCTGGAGGAGTAGACATTCCTAGGTAGGGGCCTGTACAATGATGCACTGACAATAGTTTATGTGGCCTACTAAGGGACTGTAAGTGCCGGTGTCATGTCAAGGAGGTTTTGCATTCTCATACAAGTTAATAGGAATGCAGAAGCCACTTGCAGCAGGTCAGATGCACTGTCGATGAATTCTGAATGATCTCAGACACGTCTCAAACTGATGTCATCAAGCCATGTAGTCATTTTATGCAATAAAGTCAAGTCATTACCCCATTGGCTGGCATTCATCTCTCGCCTCCAGGTATCATCTTCCCGCAATAACAGGTGGATGTCGTCTAATCTCCGGTGCTTGCCGTCTCCTTCCCCAAATCCACCAGCAGAGATGATGACCTGAGAAGACACTGGACAGGAACGGTGACCAAAACGTCGTAGACCACAGACAGAGGCGGGAAGCGGATCCACAGGGAGAGAGCCACAGAACTCCGGAGCTGGGAGCACCGAGAACTCTACGGAGAGGAAACAAAAGGAGACGTGAGATTACAACCAGGGATCCTTCACAGGGAAGAACGCTCATACAGAGGTTAAGCTGGTAACAGGACAGATAGGATCTCACACAAGCTTCCAGCCAATGGCAGATAGCATCACACAGGCTTCCAGCCAATGACGCATAGGATCACACACAAGCTTCCAGCCAATGACAGATAGCATCACACAGGAATCCAGTCAATGGCAGATGGGATAAAACGGGCTTCCAGCCAATGACAGATGGGATAACACGGGCTTCCAGCCAATGACAGATGGGATCACACAAAGGGATCCAGCCAATAACAGATGACCAATGACAGAAGGGATCACACACACAGGAATCCATTCAGTGACAGATTAAATCACACACAGAGATCCAGCCAATGGCAGATGAGACCACACATAGGAATCCAGCCAATGGCAGATGGGATCACACACAGGAATCCAGCCAATGGCAGGTGGGTTCACACAGGAATCCAGCCGACAGCATCACACGGGATGCCAGCCAATGGCAGCTGGAATCACACAGGGATCCAGCCAATGACAGCTGGAATCACAAAGGAGCCCAGCCAATGACATCACACAGGAATCCATACAATGATAGATGTGATCACACGGGGATCCACCCGGGAGTAAGGGTTCACAAACAAGGATCCAGCCAGTGACAGGACATATCACACACACACAGAAATAGGAGTTATTGCTTTGCAGAAGGCGACACTCTGAGCAATGTTATCCCCAGTATATGATGAGTGTAATATGTGATCCTTTACTGTACATATTGGGAAGCTGGATCAGTTATCTAGGTGTCCGTTCTCCATGCAATCCATCATACCTCTGTGAGTATCGCAGATCGGTCGCAGGGCCGGACACTCTGCTAGAAGCCCTTGAGAAGCCACCAAGATAAAGTAATGAGAACACTTCAGGTGGAGCTCCTGCGGAATAACGAAGACAGAAAGCATATACTCGGTCATCTCCCATACCCTTCTGAACTAATACCCCATCCCCCGTCTCTACAGAAATCCGACTGCCAACCGGAGGAGAGAATTTCTACCTCAAACTCATCAAATGGCTCCAGAGATTCGATGCACCGTTTTTCCAAGTCCGAAATGCACAAAGCAGAGAACTCATTCATGTCCAAGACGCGACATTGCTCCCAACCCTGTGCGGAGATAACATAGGAGACATGAGACCCAGTGCGGAGAGAACATAGGAGAAATGAGACCCTGTGCGGAGAGAACATAGGAGACATGAGACCCAGTGCGGAGAGAACATAGGAGACATGAGACCCAGTGCGGAGAGAACATAGGAGACATGAGACCCAGTGCGGAGAGAACATAGGAGACATGAGACCCAGTGCGGAGAGAACATAGGAGACATGAGACCCAGTGCGGAGAGAACATAGGAGACATGAGACCCAGTGCGGAGAGAACATAGGAGACATGAGACCCAGTGCGGAGAGAACATAGGAGACATGAGACCCAGTGCGGAGAGAACATAGGAGACATGAGACCCAGTGCGGAGAGAACATAGGAGACATGAGACCCAGTGCGGAGAGAACATAGGAGACATGAGACCCAGTGCGGAGAGAACATAGGAGACATGAGACCCAGTGCGGAGAGAACATAGGAGACATGAGACCCAGTGCGGAGAGAACATAGGAGACATGAGACCCAGTGCGGAGAGAACATAGGAGACATGAGACCCAGTGCGGAGAGAACATAGGAGACATGAGACCCAGTGCGGAGAGAACATAGGAGACATGAGACCCAGTGCGGAGAGAACATAGGAGACATGAGACCCAGTGCGGAGAGAACATAGGAGACATGAGACCCAGTGCGGAGAGAACATAGGAGACATGAGACCCAGTGCGGAGAGAACATAGGAGACATGAGACCCAGTGCGGAGAGAACATAGGAGACATGAGACCCAGTGCGGAGAGAACATAGGAGACATGAGACCCAGTGCGGAGAGAACATAGGAGACATGAGACCCAGTGCGGAGAGAACATAGGAGACATGAGACCCAGTGCGGAGAGAACATAGGAGACATGAGACCCAGTGCGGAGAGAACATAGGAGACATGAGACCCAGTGCGGAGAGAACATAGGAGACATGAGACCCAGTGCGGAGAGAACATAGGAGACATGAGACCCAGTGCGGAGAGAACATAGGAGACATGAGACCCAGTGCGGAGAGAACATAGGAGACATGAGACCCAGTGCGGAGAGAACATAGGAGACATGAGACCCAGTGCGGAGAGAACATAGGAGACATGAGACCCAGTGCGGAGAGAACATAGGAGACATGAGACCCAGTGCGGAGAGAACATAGGAGACATGAGACCCAGTGCGGAGAGAACATAGGAGACATGAGACCCAGTGCGGAGAGAACATAGGAGACATGAGACCCAGTGCGGAGAGAACATAGGAGACATGAGACCCAGTGCGGAGAGAACATAGGAGACATGAGACCCAGTGCGGAGAGAACATAGGAGACATGAGACCCAGTGCGGAGAGAACATAGGAGACATGAGACCCAGTGCGGAGAGAACATAGGAGACATGAGACCCAGTGCGGAGAGAACATAGGAGAAATGAGACCCTGTGCAGAGATAACATAGGAGAAATGAGACCCTGTGCGGAGAGAACAGAGGAGAAATGAGACCCTGTGCGGAGATAACATAGGAGACATGAGACCCTGTGCGGAGATAACATAGGAGACATGAGACCCTGTGCGGAGATAACATAGGAGACATGAGATCCTGTGCGGAGAGAACATAGAAGACATGAGTGAAATAGAGTCTTTATTTCCCCAAATCTCTGCAAACATTCTGGTGAAAATTTTATCATTTTGGTGAAATGCATTAGAGGGAAAGTAAAGCGTATCTGAATACAGTAACTTTTTTCTTCTCCACTGAGGGATACAGGACATCTCACCACATTATACCTACAGGAGGACTGGACACTGTCAAACAAAAACTGTAGGCCAGCCCAGGAAACCCTTCTTCTCGTCAGCTCTACCTTCTACCCCCAGACTAATCCTTAAAGGGTAGTTCCCATGTACTGTACCCCATCTGGCCATTTTGACTCTGTGGGTTTGAACCCCGTATCTCTAAGCATTTTCAGGAACGACCTTTACACTCTTTAGAGGTAATTCTACATTAAGGCACCCTGAGGGGTTCTTCCCTGGTAGTCATCGCTTTGGTGACATGAATGTCTGCCCTGTCAGCCATTACATGCAGGGACTCCATTTCTCTGGGACTTTTAATGGAATCAGATGAGTTGAGGTCTAGATTCTTCAGTTAAGATCTTCTCTCATGTAGGAAAGAGAGGAGACTCGGTGGAACCCGCTTGGTGAAGCATCCATTGCAGACAGGAAGGGAAGTGAATATACGAAGCACAATTCTGACCTCGTGCAGGAAGCGGCGCTCCTGATCCTCCAGCCTGGGATACACCGCCACCGACCGCAGGGCAGAGTTCAGCGACACAAAGTGATTCATCATCACCTGACCAAATGGATCACATGGTGAAAACTGCTCATACAAGATGAAGCGGGAATGAGGGAAGCGCCGTGCTGCCCAGCCAATCACATCTGTCGATCTGCAGAAGAAACGCAGCAAAACAAAGATCATGTGACCAACGTCAACACTGCCCTTTCCATCAGGTACCAGGCATCACACTATATTACCATCACATCATCTAAATAGGAGAGATAAGGGAGAGCACATCTAAATGGTATTTTATAGGGGGGACAAGAGCACATTTTCCTTCCACATTATAATAATGTCTCACCTAGAGAACATACCAAGCCTACCAAAACCATTTCCCAAACCCTACAACCCTGAACGTGTTCCCATAACCCGACAGCATATACTCACCCTGACCCAACCCTACAGAACATAATCCGCTTACCCAACAGTAAATCCTAATGCTACAAATCTATCCCTACAGTAATACCCTAACCCTGCAACCCTACAGTACATACTTACCCTAACCCTACAACCCTAACCATACAGTACATACTTACCCTAACCCTACAACCCTAACCCTACAGTACATACTTACCCTAACCCTACAGTACATACTTACCCAAACCATACAACCCTAACCCTACAGTACATACTTACCCTAACCATACAACCCTAACCCTACAGTACATACTTACCCAAACCCTACAGTACATACTTACCCAAACCATACAACCCTAACCCTACAGTACATACTTACCCTAACCATACAACCCTAACCCTACAGTACATACTTACCCTAACCCTACAGTACATACTTACCCTAACCCTACAGTACATACTTACCCTAGCCCTACAGTACATACCTACCCTAACCATACAGAACATATGTACCCTAACCCTACAACCCTAACCCTACAGTACATACTTACCCTAACCCTAAAGTACATACTTATCCTAGCCCTACAACCCTAACCCTACAGCACATACTTACCCTAACCCCAGAGCACATACTTACCCTAACCTTACAACCCTAACCCTACAGTACATTCTTACCCAAGCCCTACAACCCTAACCCTACAGTACATACTTACCCAAGCACTACAACCCTAACCCTACAGTACAAACTTACCCTAACTCCACCCTAACCTTACAAACTATTTTCTCTAATTCTAACCCTACCCTAGCTCTATAACACATATTAATTCTTAACGCTACCCTAACCTACAGCCATAATCTACTAACTGCACTTCTAAACCTCCTCCTGCAACCCTAACTCTACAACACGTACCCGAACACTCACTCTACCCCAAGCCTACATCCCTAATCTTACTGTATATTCTGTCCCTTATTCTAACTCTACCCTACCTTAACCCTAGATCTACCAACATTATTCTACAGGACATACTCTCCATAACCCAACCCTAACCTTACAGTTCATACTCACCCTGACCCAACATGACACCCCTAACCCCACAGAACAAACTCAAACTAAAAAGAGCCTATAAGAATTATCCTACAGCATATAATGTTCCTTATTCTAACTCTTCCCTAACCAGACCTTAGCACTACAGCACTTACACTCTCCAACTCCAAACTCAACCCTACAGAACATACTCAGCCTAAAAATACCCTACATCCCTAACCCTACCACATATACTGTCCATCATTGTAACTGTACTCTTATCCAACCTAATCTCTACATACCTAACTCTCCAATACATACTCACCATTACCCTACCCTAACTCAAACACATATTTACCCTAACACTATCTTAACCCCACTCTAAAACACATAACTACCCTACCCTAAGAATACAGAGCTTACCCTATAGCAAATACTCACTCTAACCCAACCCAACCTCTCCAATCCTAACCCTACCGACAATACTCACCCTAACTCTTACTCTATTCTAAGACAACCAAACTCATCATATACTCACCCTAACCCTATCCAAGCCCAGCTCAACTACAATCCTAAAACTACCCTACAGCCTATATTCACCCTAACCCTACCATAACCCTAAGAGGACTTTATTGCAGGAGTATCTATACTTCGGCTCTCAAGCTGTTGAAGAACTCCCATAAGGAATTGTAAAACTCCAACAGACACAGACATGGCTTCCAGAGGCAGATGCATGATGGAATTTGTAGCGTCACCACAGGTGGAGGGCAAAGGTTGGACTACCCTTGCTTTATAGCACAGATAACATGTAGATATAGGGGCCCTTTATACGATTTCACTTCCAGACCACTCTAAATACAGGACGGCTTATGAAATGTGCACAGCTGCAACTACCAGTGAGCAGGGTTTGGGGGTCAATATTACAGATTCTCTTTTATGGCTATGGTACAGGGTGAAGGAAGTCTAAAGACTCAGTATCTGCACTTACCTGTCGGGATCCATGTAGCACAGAACTACCTCTGCTAGTACAAGAGTGGGACAATTCCATGTCAGGCCAGCACTGTCCAGTGCAGAATGCAGGGAAGAAAGATCACCGAGATCCACACCGAGGAGCTTATAATCTTCCGAGAGAAGGATGGAACATGCTGGAGGAGAGAAGAATGAGATGCGTTATAGAATGAAGGCGTGAAGGGGGAAGATTCACTGAAACTGGAGAAAAAGAACGAGCACAAAAGTGGCCAATGAAAACCGTTCACCTTTCATTTAACGGAATCTTTAACCCCAAATTTTGATTGGTCGCTATAGGCAACAATTCCACTTAAGTGAATCAGTTGATCAACAATAAATGACAACCAGATAGGACATCACTGATACTGTCCTCACCGGGGCCATCGCAGTCTGCGTTTTTGCTCAGCATCTTCCTCAGCGTCTCCGTCTCTGCAATTACCCGTCGCTTCCGCTCCACCACGGCTGGAAAATCCACTTCCCAGAAACACGTGCTTCCCTCCGCCCCCAGATTCCCGCACATCCGGAAATACAGAGCATCAAATCCACATCCCAAAGACAGCACCTGTACAGATTGCAGGGGGGATTATCAGTAACATGAATCATCGACAGATATACTACCTCTGACTATACACGCATCATGCAGATTGAAGGGAGGTGATCAAATGTTTCCATCAACAAGCTTCACAGTTTGGATCATTGGCGGTGTTGATGCGCCTTTTTCCGTTTACCATTTAACATGGTAATGTTTAGGGGGGCGTTTTGCCAACTTTTTCTTTTGGTGGACACATCAAGACACATATTTTATGGATGCACTCGATATAGACGTGTCTTTTTTCAACCTGATGTAATTATGCCAGAGAGACATTGGTAGTCCAAGAGCTCTCTGCAGTTCCTTGGCTTGTATCCTCAGCAGGGTGGCTCAATGTACATGTAGTGGCATATAGCTCAGACGCTGACCCACATATTGCCCCACCATTTAGGATAGATAGGTAGGAGGGACGTATAAAGCATAGACCTGGTGACGGATCCCGGAGAGGTGGCTAGAAAGAACAATGGATTTCCTTTTTTTTTTTTAGGCAATTTGTAGATTCATGAACATCCAGACCATTTGCCTACTATTAAAAGCATAACTTCAGGCGCTCAGCACTAGGGATCAAGCATTTTCCCTCCGCTCCTCTGGTAGGAATATCTTTTTGAGGGGCCAAAGCCAGGAATGCTACATCTGATCTTTACAATTTTGGGGCACATATTGTGAGTAAAGATTTGGAAGTGTCGCTCCCCCTTGCTCTCTCTCTCAGGGACTACAAGGTTCTGGTGGCAAAGACCTCTCCAAGGTCTTTGGCACTACTAATGGGAAATATAAGGTGAGGTGGACTTGGTGAATTGCTTCCCTCACGGTTATTCCCTGTAGTCTTTCCCAGCATATATAGGGATCTCTGCACCTGTTGTCTTATTAACGTCCATGGACTGAATTATCTTGTATGATGTACAATATTATCAGCCTCCAATGGCCTCCTGAAGAAGTGGACCATCGGTCCATGAAACAGAGAATTTCATGCCATGTCTTCTCACAATTGATTCATGTAAAGTACCTTCATGGTGATGTTCCTACACCCCCTTCATCTCCCACCTTTCATTACTTGGATAAAGATCAGGATACACCATGGGCTGGAACGGGGGAATCCAACTCATTCCAATGGGATCACAATATCATTTATCCACTGTATATTATTCTGGCATGTTCAAGCACGATGCCAGTCAGCAATAAATATAGCCTATTAAATAGAGGGGGAAAAAAAGCAGATTCTGCTGTAAAACGGGGCCTTCAATTCAGAGCTGTCCCCCAGTACTTCTAAGAGGCCCATCAACCCAGTGCCTTTGAGCCCACCCTTAGCCTGTGACTGGACAGTGAAGGAGAAGCAGAACAGTGGTAAGCTCATCTCTCTGACACTCTGCTCACTACACCTACTAGCATGCACCAACTCAGTACATGAACTGACTGCTTCCCTGTGCTGCTTTTCCATCCCCCAGTCCAAGCCCGGCTGTACAGGGACTCTGAGAGGGTGCTACCAGGTCAAATTCACATAATTACACAGCTGGAATTTAAAATAAAATACATTTAATGATCTATTAAAGGATTACAGAGCAGCAATAATTTGTTTTTCTTATATCTGCTTTCAATATTAAATATTATCTTGCTCAGGTTTATGAAATATCATGGAATGTAACTTTGCTTATTTCTTATTAATCAATAGTTCTGGAAGAATTTGGATCCTGATCGAAGAAAAACAAACAAACAGATGACTATGTGAAGACTTGCTGTGTATTTGGCAGAATCCCAGATCACTCACCTGTCTGTGCGCACAGTCCTTCGTGTCTTGGAGGAACTCCCTGATACAGTGATTGACGGCCTGTGAGCGGACACAGTACCCCCTACGGGACAAAAAGGGGTGAGGTAATTGAAATGAATCAGCCAATCTTGAATTCAAGCTGCTTATACCAATAGGACCACCAATCACTTAATATTTCCATATTCCCAACACATGTAGAGTTCACAGCTGCGAGCGGTCATCTGCGTGAAACAATGGCGGTATATCTGTCCATCACTCCCAATTTCATCACCAGATTTTCATTGACTTATCATTGGAAGCTACATGACCCTTTCCCAGCAATGCAGTGCACATTGGGCATTCAAAGCAAGCACTGAGAGATATTCCAGCATGCCGGGAAGCATTGGCAATCAATCCATGAACAGGGACCAGGATGATGGAGATGGTTGGGGCGTACCTGCCCTCTAGAGCAGGGATTCTTATACAATGAGCTGCAGCTCGCCTTCCTCCTGCCTGCTTCCTGTATGCTCTGACAGCTACGCCCATCTTTATGAATGAAAGCACCCGGGTAAAATTACTCCGGGGAGATTGGTCTACACCGGACAGGTATAAAAAAGGTTCCAGGGATACTGCACCTGTGCACAGAAGATGCACTGACACGTTGGATCATCAATCTTCATCTACAGGCAGCACTGGCTCCTGTCCCTAGGTACATTAAATACCACCACTGACACCTATCACTTGGATGGGGAGGGCATTCTTCCCTGGGAGCCACAATCCCACTGACGCCAATCAATTGAGGGGCTAATCTTTCCTGGGGGCCACAATCCCAGTGACACTGATGATTTGTAGAACTATTCCCCCGCTGGGGGCCACAATCCCATTGAAGCCAATTATTTGGGGGCCAGTCTACCCTGAGGACAACGATCCCACTGACACCAATGAAGTGAGGATCTATGTTTCCCTTGAGGCCACGATCCCACTGACACCAATGTATTGAGGGGCTAATCATCCCCGGAGGCCACAATCCCACTGACACTGATGGTTTGTAAAGATTTGTAGCATTACTCACTACTTACCCTTGCATCCTGTGTGTTATTTGCTCCTCACACCTGCACTCTACATTACCTACCATTACTTGCTCCTGACCCCTGCACTCTGCATTACTTACCACTGACCCCTGAACTTTTCATTAAATACTACTGGGCCTCTACACTATTTACTACTGACCTCTGAACTCTCTGTTACTTACTACAGAACCCTGCACTCTGCATTACTTATTACTGACCTCTGAACTCTGTGTTACTATAGAACCCTGCACTCTGCCTTACTCACTACTGGCCCCTGAACTCTGCCTTAGGTGCCACTGACCTCTGCATTACATACCACTGTCCCCTGCATAACTTACTATTGAACTCTGAGCTCTGCATTACTTGATACTGACCTCTGCACTCTGCATTACTTGATACTGACCTGTGGACTTTGCATTCAGCAGGCAGCACGAGTTCTGCTAATCGAAGAACTTTAGTTCTGACTCAGCAGGAAGGGGGGGTGGCTGACCTCTGCAAAGAGACCACTGCTTCCACACAAAGAACAATAGTCCTTGTCTGTAGCATGATGGTAGGGAACAGGCATCTACATATCTGCAGTCACAGGAAATAATGTCCAGGTTGGCAAAGGGTGTTGGTTTCTCACCTGTGGATGAGCGGGGATCTTCTGCTAGTCCGACCTACAAAGTATTTCTGGAATTCATCGTGGAAGTAACCCATTGCCGCTGCCGACACTTTACTGACGGTGCTGAAATCATTCGTGTTCTGGACCTGCCGAAACAAAATGTCACCGGACCTTCCTATTACCAAGTCACATAGCCCCAGACACAGAGATCACATGACTTCTGACCAGTCGGTGTGCCACACTAATACTGTAAAGTCTTGTCCCCTCCGACTTCAGCTTGTATAAGAGCAGCGTGTACAGCAAGCTTTTACCAAGCAATTGTGGTCCTGAACTCAAAAACTGAAGACGCTGCTATACCATAGGGAACATCTACACAAGTTCAAGGTTTCTAAGCCGTACCATGAAACATGTACATTTGGTCTGGAATTCCTCCGAAAAATAGCAGAGCTTTTCTGGTTATGTGAGCGCGCCGAGACACTCCAGTCTCCGAGCTGTGTATCTGCAGTGCGAAATCTAATGTATTGCTGCTAGTCTCAGGAGATCCGAGATGAGATTTGGTGAGGTCACCACTGTGCTGCTCGCGGTTCTCCTTGCTGGAGGTTCTGACATGAGGAAGCAAAGCCCCGCCTCTTCCAAGATGGCTGCCTCTAAACAGAGAGACAGTGAGGAACAAGGCATGGCAAGTTAGAAATGGGGAAAAGATCAGATGCAGGGAGACCGCAGGGAACAACGGTGGCCAGTCCCTTATCCACCATCTGCCTTTATTTGGGCACATTTGCTCATTAAAGCGGAAGAGAGAAAAACACATTTCTGGGAGGTCGGGAGTTTTGGCTGAATAGACATACAAAATACTTCTTCTTTATTTTATGTTCTGTGTACACTGTACGGTGCATGCATTGTGCCGTGTACTCTCCAAGATGATGTTATTGGGTCTGATGCCGGGGAGTATGTATCTGCTGTGCGCATGTGTAGGAGTTACATCATCATTGACCACCCAATTGCCACAGAGGATGCCTGGGGACTTGGAAGCGGCAGCGGGGGGACAGAAGATGAATCGCTGGAGAAAGGAACACTTGCCAGTATGCAAAGCCTACACCCACCCAGCACAGAACACTTTAATTCCACTTTAAGACTGGTGTTTAAAGCATATGTGAAGACAATAGGTATTTTTTTTAGATTTGGTTAGAGTGGAGAGGGGTTAGCTCCGCCTTCAGGTTTTAGTGCCGTTTGGGTATCCTCTCTGTGTCCCGATGATCATTAGGGTTGCACCAATACCGATACTAGTATTGGTGCCGATACCGAGTAGTTGGGCATGCTCCGATGCCTAGTCCGATACACGATCTTCCGGTATCAGGAAGCCGGGCAGCGAATCATTACATGCTGCCCGGATTCCTGATGAGCCGACTTCCCGGCCTCTTGCTCCCTCGTCACTTGATAACGAGGGAGCATGGAGCTGGCTTACCGGCCAATCAAGAAGCCGGGCTGCATGTAATGATTCGCCACCCAGCTTCCTGATTGGCTGAGGGGCTGGCCAATCAGGAAGCCGGACCGCAAGTCATTACCCGCCCCCCGGCCTAGTGATTGGCCGGAAATCCGGCTTCATGCGCCCTCGTCACCTGGTGACAAAAGAGCATGGAGCCGGCTTCCCGGCCAATCAGGAAGCCGGGCGCCCTATATGGTCAAGAAGCTGGCCAATCAGGAAGCCAGGCTAGAAAGCCGACTGCATGCTCCCTTGTCACCTGGTAACAAGGGGGCATGGAGACGGCTTCTCTGCTAATCGGGAAGCCGGGTGAAGATTCTTTACACGCCGCCCGGCATCTGTGCATTCCTAAGGATCATAGTCACCGGAGTGAAAGTGAGAGAATTCCTAATATTGAGTTTGTCACCAGAACAGCAATAAAGGGGAAATCTTCCAATGGGCACACCAGTTCTGGTGACAACCGTCTAAGAGGGGATTTCCCTCACTTTAAATAGATTTTCTTTCACTTCCTGCTGTTGATATGGGACAGGAAGTGAAGGGAGATCTCCCCAATGGGACACAGATGGCAAAAAAAAAAAATCTACAGAAGTTATACCATCCCCCCCGTTTTGGCTTTAGTTATACTCTACGGCTTGTTCACAACATGTGTGTTGAGCTGCATTCTTCTGCATATGTATGGTGTGTGCACATGCAAAAGAGTTGCTTTCTACATGCCTGCTCACATCATACATAGACACGGTTTGAACAAAATTTTAAAGCCCACCTCTGGGCACAATAACCTTAAACACGGTTAAAGCAGGTATACAGTGCTTTGATTTAAAAGCCCCCAATCCCCCCCCCCGTCATGCTGGTTTACGTTCCCCCTTTGCCCAGCTTCTTCACCCTTCTTCATGTCCACATGTGAGCAGTTGAAACCGATAGACTTCTAGCAGAGGGTGTAAGTAAGACGTAAATACAGAGATCTGGGAGCTGGCTGGGCTAGATCTGCTTCGGGGAGTAATGGTAAAGGCCGCACCAAAGCTTGCTTTACACACCGCTCCTGTACCAGCTGGGAGCATGGAATAACGATGGAGATGATGGATATCATACATGGGAAATAATTCTAACATGACACATGTATGAACATTCCAGCTATCCGTGTCTTGTCATATTTCATCCCCAACAGTCCCGTCACCCTCCAACCCTGAATCATCCATCTCTGATATGAAATAAGGAGCAACGTACACACACATCACTCTTCATCCTGACGGTGTGACTGTTAGACTCCGATCCCTGGTATGGTGTCAATGCGCCCGGTCCATGGAGGAAGTATTAATGCCCGCTGCACTCTGATCCCTGGGTATAGTGGCAGAGTGTCCAATTCCTGGAGATAATACCACTGTGCCCACTGCACTCTGATCACAGGGTATTGTGGAAATGTGCCCAGTGACTGGAGGTAGTATCACTGTGCCCGCTGTATTCCAAACACTGGGTATAGTGGCAGTGTGCCCGGTCCCTGGAGGTAGTATCACTGTGCCTGCTGTATTCCGATCACTGGGTATAGTGGCAGCGTGCCCGGTCCCTGGAGGTAGTATCACTGTGCCCGCTGTATTCCAATCACTGGGTATAGTGGCAGCGGGTTCGGTACCTAGCGGTATTATCACTGTGCCCGATGCACTCCAATTCTTTGGTAAAGTGCCAGTTTGCCCAGCCGCTGGAGGTAATATCACTTTTTCTGCACTCCAATCCCTGGGGATCCTACCAGTATGAACAATTCCTGGAGTTGGTATCGCTGTGCCTGATGTACCCCGATCACTGGGTATAATGGCAGTGTTCCCGGTCACTGAAGAAGGTATCACTGTACCAACTGAACCCAGATACCTGGGGATAGTGCCAATGTGTCCGATCCCTGGAGGGGGTATCACAGTATCTGCTGCACTCCAATCACTGGGGATAGTGTCAGTGTGCCCGGTCCCTGGAGGTAGAATCACTGTGCCCGCTGTTCTCCAATCCCTGAGTACAGTGCCAATGTGTCCGATCCCTGGAGGGGGTATCACAGTATCTGCTGCACTCCAATCACTGGGTATAATGGCAGCGTGCCCGGTCCCTGGAGGTAGAATCACTGTGCCCGCTGTTCTCCAATCCCTGAGTACAGTGCCAATGTGTCCGATCCCTGGAGAGAGAAGACAAGAAAGACACAGAAGGGTAAGGACACAACCGCCATCATGCCAGACAAACACCTACATCTCAATGTTGGCTTTACCACCCAACCAGTAACTGATCCGGACAAAGGTTCCCACTTTTCAGACTTCACCCCCCACATGATTGTTCCAGGTTAGTGGCTCAGTGAGCGGTGAAGCCAGGGCAAGGGATGACAGTCCGAGAACCTGCACCTGAAAACCCGCCATGTAGAGTTTTGGGCTCTGCCCCGTTCCACCTGCCAGTTCTGGGTGCCGCCGCCCCAACTTTCTATGTACCGTCTCCCGCTACATTTCCCATCATTTCATATTTCAAGTCACGCATAACTACCGAATATTTCCCGATCATTACCCAGCGGCTCTCTACGTCTTCCCTCCTCCATACCATGTGACCGACTGATACACAGAGATTGGGATCATAACCAGCTTGGGTAATCGGTAGGGATTACTCTACGCGTTTCAGGGACGTGATGCCCGCTTCTTTAGGGGCGATTGCTGAGGGACATCAAGAAGATGTTGCCGTTCTGCAGTGGTCAGGACTAGGGATGCACCAATACCGATAGTAGTATCGGTGCCGATACTGAGTATTTGCATACTCGCCCAAATGCTCCGATACCAGAACTTCCGGCCAGAGGGAGATCTCCCCCTGACCGGCAGTGCAGAGGAACATAAAGCCAGCTTCCTTTCCAATCAGGAAGCCAGGAGGTGGGTTATGACCGGCTAGCAAGGACTAGAAAGCTGGCTTCCTAACCAATCATGGAGCCGTGCGGCACGCAATGATCCACCTTCCAACTTCCTGATTGGTCAGGAAGCCAGGCTGCCTAGGAACAAGTGAAGGTGACTTCCTAGGCAATTAGGAAGCCAGGAGGCGGGTCATGACGTGCCACCTGGCTTCCTGATTGGCTAGAAAGCTGGCTTCACTTGTTGCTAGGTAGCCTGGCTTCCTGACCAATCAGGAAGCCATACGGCACCTCCTGACTCGCCGCACGGCTTCTGGATTGGTCCGGAAGCCAGGCGGCCTCAACAAGTGAAGCTGGTCTTCTTTCGGTAGAACACAGGCTTCACAGGAAGCTGGGCGACATGTCATGATCCGTCGCCCTACTACCTAATAATCGGGGCACACAGCACCGGTACTCGGTAATAAAAAACCAGTATCGATGCATCCCTAGTCAGGACCTACCAATAGTGGTCCAAGGAAGGAAAACCCGTAAATCAGTGACAGGGTCATGGGCGGCCAAGGCTCAGCGATGGATGTGGGGAGGGAAGTCTGATCCAATAGTAGAGATACTGGAGATGAAATTTCTGATAAAGTGATTGCCGGTTCTGAAAGTTTGTTGTGTATGGGTGCCCATGGTGACCCGTATCCACCACCAAAAGCCCCTACAATGACCAAGTCCCCCCCTTCATGGATATGGTATCCCCTAATGGCAGTGGTCTCTTTCAGCAGGATAATGCGCCCGGCCACACTGCAAAAATGGTTTGAGGAGCACAACAATTGGGTCTGAGGTGATGACTTGGCCTCCAAATTCTCCAGATCCCGATCCTATTGGCCATCTGTGGGATGTGCTGGAAAAACAAGTCCCATCCATGGAGGCCGATCACCTCACAACTTACAGGACTTCAAGGATCTGCTACTGACGGCTTGGTGCCAGATACCACAGCACACCTTCAGAGGTCTAGTGGAGTCCATGCTTGGAGGGGTCAGGAGAAGGGGGACCTACTCAATATTAGGGGGGGCCATCTAGATACCACAGGATACCTGCAGAGGTCTAGTGGGAGTCCATGCTTGGAGGGGTCAGGAGAAGGGGGACCTACTCAATATTAGGGGGGCCATCTAGATACCACAGGATACCTGCAGAGGTCTAGTGAGAGTCCATGCTTGGAGGGGTCAGGAGAAGGGGGACCAACCCAATATTAGGGGGGCCATCCAGATACCACAGCACACCTCCAGAGGTCTAGTGAGAGTCCATGCTTGGAGGGGTCAGGAGAAGGGGGCCCTACTCAATATTAGGGGGGCCATCTAGATACCACAGGATACCTGCAGAGGTCTAGTGAGAGTCCATGCTTGGAGGGGTCAGGAGAAGGGGGACCAACCCAATATTAGGGGGGTCATCCAGATACCACAGCACACCTCCAGAGGTCTAGTGGGAGTCCATGCTAGGAGGGGTCAGGAGAAGGGGGACCTACTCAATATTAGGGGGGGCCATCTAGATACCACAGCACACCTTCAGAGGTCTAGTGAGAGTCCATGCTTGGAGGGGTCAGGAGAAGGGGGACCAACCCAATATTAGGGGGGTCATCCAGATACCACAGCACACCTTCAGAGGTCTAGTGGAAGTCCATGCTTGGAGGGGTGTTAGGATCCAGAGCGCCTCTAGGTGGCGCAGGAGCTGAGACCTGCAGCTCCAGTGCTCACCTGCAGGTGTCTCCCAGCTGCCAGTACTTAGCCATCACCTGGTGCTTCCTGGGAGGATATTTAAACCCTCCCTGCAGTCAGGATGATGGCTCAGTAGCGTTTCCTGAAACTTGAACCCTGAGTCCCCAGTTCCGGTGAACCCTGCTTTCCGTCCAGAGTCCTGTTACCAGTCCTGAACCCTGTTTGTGTCCCGAGCCCGGTTACCCATTTGCAGTCCTAGATACCTCCTGTTGCCATTACCTGCCTTTGCTCCTGTTGTCATTACCTGCTTGTCCTCCTGTTGCCATGACCTGCTTGTAGTCTGGTTGATGTTACTTATTTATGTTTGCTTTTGGGTGTTGTTTAGTTTGCTGTTTATTAAACTGTATATAATACATTCTGCCCTGTCCGGTGTGGTCATAAGTGTTTGGTCTGCCTGTGTGGGTACCTGCGCAGGTGTGAGGTCACCTATACCGGTATCCCTGACAAGGGGTCAGGAGAAGGGGGACCTACTCAATATTAGGGGGGCCATCCAGATACCACAGCGTACCTTCAGAGGTCTAGTGGGAGTCCATGCTTGGAGGGGTCAGGAGAAGGGGGACCTACTCAATATTGGGGGGGCCATCCAGATACCACAGCACACCTTCAGATGTCTAGTGGGAGTCCATGCTTCGAGGGGTCAGGAGAAGGGGGACCTACTCAGTATTAGGGGGGGGGGGCATCCAGATACCACAGGATACCTGCAGAGGTCTAGTGGAGTCCATGACTGGAGGGGTCAGGAGAAGGGGGACCTACTCAATATTGGGGGGGCCATCCAGATACCACAGCCCCCCTTCAGAGGTCTAGTGGGAGTCCATGCTTCGAGGGGTCAGGAGAAGGGGGACCTACTCAATATTGGGGGGGGTCATCCAGATACCACAGGATACCTGCAGAGGTCTAGTGGAGTCCATGACTGGAGGGGTCAGGAGAAGGGGGACCTACTCAATATTAGGGGGGCCATCCAGATACCACAGGACACCTTCAGAGGTCTAGTGGGAGTCCATGCTTGGACAGGTCTGGAAAAGGGCGAAGTACTCAGTATTAGGGTGTGGTCAGAATGTTGATCAGTATAAATATGAGGTGGACGGCCACCAATGATCTGATGCCCTCACCCCGGGAGATGATTTATCTATAGAGGGATACTATTGACAACTGACGCAGTTTGTATTTGAACAAAGACGGGTGCATGAGACCTCATGTGCTCCCCAGAGATCTGATCCTTGTCCCCAGGCTGGCGCAGTGACATGTCAATGAGCTGGGATCCGGCATATGGACAGAGGGACTTGTTGTTATGAGGTTGTGCTGCATCCAAGAAGCACCAGCAGAGGGCAGCACTGCACCCAATATTGGACAGTCACATGTCAGTCTCAGTATATTGGGGATGATGGCCGCGTTGTCACCAGAACAGAAATAGATGAGAAATCTTCCAATGGGGACATTAGTTCTGTTGACTCTAAAGAACACCAGGGTCACTTCCTGTTGCATCCATCAGACAGGAAGTGAAATTAAATCTCCTCAATGGGACGGGGGTTCTAACCCTCCTTCACTCTATCCAAAACTAAAAAAAGTTTTGGTGTCAGTTGCATTTAAATGAAGACGCAATATTTCAGCGTCAGCACACTACTGCCGACAAACTACAACTCCCAGCATTCCTTGCCAGCCAGATTCTGTGTGCATAGGACATGCTGGGGGTTGTAGTTTCATCAAATTACATGGAACTACAAGTCTCAGCATTCCCTCACAGCCTGAGCATGCGTGTAATACAGAGCTTGATGGTGCATGCTGGGATCTGTAGTCTTCCTACCAGCTGATGAAGCGACTTATAGAAAGCATGATAAACCATGAACAAGCAGGAACCGCATGGAGCTGGTAACCCTTCACCTTCTGGACATACTCCATGCGGCTCCTCACTTTAAAATCGCATTCATATTTGATCTTCACTTTCCTGCCTTCTGTCAATGGATAAACACGGTGCAACTTACCGCTCACCCCGAATCTCCGTCCTCCCGGGAACTCTGCATTGATATTTGGTTCCTGGAGAAGAGATGTTCCCGGAGTGAGCCGCAGAAAATGGCGACATCTGCTGGGAAGACTTAGAATTGTGGCACCGTTAACCCTTCCACCACCGGAGTAGTACATTTATATAGCTCTAACATATACCGCAGTGCTGTACAGAGAACACTGAGCCAGTCACCTCAGTCTCTGTACAGAGGAGCTTACAATCTAATGTCCCCTCCACAGTCACATCAGTCTCTGTACAGAGGAGCTTACACTCTAATGTCCCCTCCCCCCACAGTCACATCAGTCTCTGTACAGAACAGCCTACACTCTAATGTCTCCGCC
>NW_017308114.1:13645-30480 GCF_000935625.1 Nanorana parkeri | reverse complement strand
TGTAGGATAGAGGGATGGAGGACTGTAGGATAGATGGATGGAGGACTGTAGGATAGATGGATGGAGGACTGTAGGATAGAGGGATGGAGGACTGTAGGATAGAGGGATGGAGGACTGTAGGATAGAGGGATGGAGGATTGTAGGATAGAGTGATGGAGGAGTATAGGATAGAGGGATGGAGGACTGTAGGATAGAGTGATGGAGGACTGTAGGGTAGAGTGATGGAGGATTGTAGGATAGAGGGATGGAGGAGTATAGGATAGAGGGATGGAGGACTGTAGGATAGAGGGATGGAGCACTGTAGGATAGAGGGATGGAGGACAGTAGAATAGAGGGATGGAGGACTGTAGGATAGATGGATGGAGGACTGTAGGATAGAGGGATGGAGGACTGTAGGATAGAGGGATGGAGGACTGTAGGATAGAGGGATGGAGGATTGGATAATGGGGGAATGGTGTGGACCCCCCATGTCACAGCTCTCTCCGTTGTTTCCAAACTAGGACCTATCACAACTCTGCCTGACCTCTCCGCACCTTGGGGGTCATAGCTCTCTGCCCGGTTTCCACACTCGTGTCTCAGCTTCCCCCCCAGAATCTGCTCTCCCGGAAATATCACAGCTCTGCCCACACTGTCCCTATCCCTGTGTGGAACTTCTCAGCACCATGTTCTATGGTCGGTCTCCCCAATCCCCAGTTACTTGTCAGTGTGGCTCCTGTATGTTCTACTGCACCTGCTCTCCTCCGCTTGGCTCACCTCCCCAGGCATGTTCTTCTTTGTCCAAAAGTCTAAAGTGGTCAAGGTCGTCGCCTCTTCTTCTCGTAACTGCAGCCATGTTCTGGCACCTACATCTGTGCCCAGGGGGTGGCTGAGAGCCCTCGCCGATCTCTTGGTCCTCACTATCAGCTTCTGCTGCCTGAACTATGAGAAGAACCTCCATCACATAGTTCGGGTCTTCTGTTGTCCTCTGCTGTTCACACTGATGTGTTGGCATTTAGCTTCAAGAATGAAAGTGGCGGGTCTTCCAAGCTTGACCTCTACCACACACCAATGCCCTGGCCACAGACATGCCATCCATGACAGCACCTCTACCAACAACATTCACCCAATCATCCATGATCAGCTAGGGTTCTTCTCTCCCTTCAGGCCACAATCAGAGACCCAGCAACCATTCCACTAAATGAACCCGCTCATCATGTGTGGCCACACATGTATATGATTTCTGCTCGCATACATATATCACATGTACTGTTATATTCTGGACCTACCACCCCATCTACATGACTATTATACAGCAAAATCAGATACATTCCTGTAGAACCGGAACACGTTGTCTCTGAGCCTTCTACCTGCACAGCATAATAAGGGGAGGACTGTTGTGTGGCCACTTGAGATGAGGCTAATGGTGCCTGAGCTTCTGAGCCTTTAGGCTCCTGAGATGTAAGAAGCCCAGCCCTTACCAGTGGCTCCTCCTGGGAGGGGCTTTCACGTGTGTTTTCACATTGCCCCTCCCCCTAGCAGCCACATGGGCATGTCAAACAGCTGGGCATACGTCAAGAAAGCCCAAAAGTTTCAGAGCCAATTTATAACTTGGTGATACCAGAGAGTTCATTGTGTCAGGGTGAGACGATAAATAGTAGACATGTGCACTGGGAAAAAATGTGTTTTGTTTCGTTTTGATTCGGATTTTTGCTTTATTTCGTTTTTCGGGATTGGGGTCCGAAATTCAATTCGTTTCGGGATTCGGAAAAATTAGTTAGCGGTAGTCCGGTCGGAAGTTCGTTGCGGTTTCGTTTTGTTCGTTGCGGCAAAATGACATTTGAGGGGAAAAAAAACTTCTTTTTTTTTTTTACAGTCTACAGAAGAGGGGGGAAAAAAGCGTGAGCTTCTCCCCCAATTCCTACCAGACCCTTTAGGAGGGACCCCCCAAGTTAAAACAAAAAGAAAAGTGCGTGGGGTTCCCCCCAAAATCCATGCCAGGCCCTTTAGGTCTGGTAGGAATTTTAAGGGGGAACCCCAGCCCCCCAAAAATGGGGAAAACAAATCGTGGGGTCCCCCCTAACAGTACTACCAGACCCTTGATCCGAGCACTGGCCCGGCAGGGCAGGAAAGGGAGGGGACGATCGAGCACTCCCCCCCTTCCCTGCGCCTTACCAGGCCACGTGCCCTCGGCACAGGGGGACAAGGGCCTCTTCCCCACAACCATGACCTGGTGGTTGTGGGGGTCTGCGGGCAAGGGGGCTTATTTGCATCGGGGTACCCCTTTAATTATGGGGGCACCCAGATGCCGCCCTCCTTGTGAATGAGTAAGGGGGTGCACATGGCCTGGTAAGGCGCAGGGAAGGGGGGGAGTGCTCGATCGTCCCCTCCCTTTCCTGCCCTGCCGGGCCAGTGCTCGGATCAAGGGGCTGGTAGGACTGTTAGGGGGGACCCCACGATTTGTTTTCCCCATTTTTGGGGGGCTGGGGTTCCCCCTTAAAATTCCTACCAGACCTAAAGGGCCTGGCATGGATTTTGGGGGGAACCCCACGCACTTTTTTTTTATTTTAACTTGGGGGGTCCCTCCTAATACTCCTACCAGACCTAAAGGGTCCGGTATAAATGGGGGGGGAACCTCATGCTTTTTTTTTTCTTCTTCTTCTTCTGCAGACTATAAAAAAATAAAAATAAAAATTTCTAATGTCATTTTGCTGAAATTTCGTCCAGACAACCGCTAACGAATTTCGGAAATCGGAAATTGCGGATACGTTTGCACTCGTTAGACCTGTAATTCGGATACATCCGAATGTCCGAATCTACGAAATTGCGTCCGAATCGAATCGAATTGCACATGTCTAGTAAATGGAAAATTGTGCGACAACCACTGTCATCCCATCTCACCCGACAACTCAACATCGACCCCGAAAAACGACAGCTGTAATTTGATTGGCGGCTGTGGGTGAAATGTCCAGATTCCCCAGAAATGAATCACCTGTGACTGGCTTCTTGCACGCAATCTCATTGCGCTGTACGCGCGTCTTCCTCCGGCCGCGGGATCAAACGTCTTTTCCCATTCCCAAAAACAACCCAGAACAAGATGTGTTTTTTTCTTGATTTATTAATGGAGAATTGTTTTCCATATATACAGATATAAAATTTCTCCCGGCCGCGTATAAAATACTGATAGGAAATGATGATCATTTCACGCAACGCAGGGTGGCTTCAGTTCTGCGATCCGTATGCATCCGGTGACCGGACCGATGATCTGGGCCTGTGACCGATTCCTGATCCTCAGAAGATAACGCAAGCTCCTTTGCGCTTCACCTCCGTCATGGAGAGGATGAACCCCAGCCGGCTTTCGTTGTATGGCGGGTAACGCACCTCGTTGAGCTTCTCGCGACCGTCGCTGCGCAGGAGGCATGCCCGCTTATGGGAAAAGGTGTCGAAGGTGAACTTGCCGTGGTACATGCCCATCCCGCTGTGTCCTGCAAGACAAAGGGCAGATGCTGTAGGATGGCAAATGATGCAGCACACTAACCGTAGGGTTACAAATGGACAATATGGGAATTTTGGGGCCCTTTAGGGTCAGAAAATAAACCTCCTCCCTCATGGTGAAACTGGCCACAGTTGCCCTAGAGCAGTGGTGGCGAACCTTGGCATTCCAGCTGTGCCAAAACCACAAATCCCAACATGCACAGTTATGTCTGTGGCTGTCAGATCCTTGCAATGCCTCATGGGACTTGTAGTTCCAAAACAGCTGGAGTGCCAAGGTTCGCCACCACTGCCCTAGAGGCTGGTTTTGCTTTGCCTGGAACAAAAATGGTGGACATGTGGAAGACGCCAAGCTCGATGGGCACGGGACATCTCTGTGTCAATATTCTCTGGTGGTGTAATTTGACCCAATATGATGTGACTAGGCTAGTAATTAGTGCACCCATCCTGGGTCAACTGGCCAAACCAAATATAAGTGGAAATTCCCTGCCTGGTCGAGTGACCACAACCGCCACTGCTCCACACACAAACATGACCATGATGGCACCACGTCTACACAGGGCCTTTGTAATCATTGGGCATTTGCCTCAGGCACCAAGACTGAGACCTTCAAGAGTTCCAGAGAGCCATCTGCAAAGATGCTTCTATCGTCTATGTGGGGATCCAGGACTCAGGAGAGCTTCATAGACAAAGTTTATGAGGGTTGTGTGATTCTGAAAGTCAAGGTACATCATTTATCAAATACAAACTTGCATAACCCAATTACGACCAGCCTGAGGCAGAGGAGACACAGGAAATGTGCTGAGGAGATAGATCCTAAAGACTTCCGAGCAGAAGTCACACCACACACATGCACCAAGACAAAGACATTGGACAGCATGACGCTTAAACACAACATATTACACAACACGTTACAAAAGCTGATTGAGTTCTCATGTGGCAGTTCATTCTAGAAGAGTGGGGAAGGGTTAGAACCACTGTCAGGTTTTTACTGCTATCTGGGCTTTGTTAAAGAGATTTCCCCTCACTTCCTGTCCTGCTGACAACTGTTTACCAGACAGGAGGTGAGAGGAAACTATCCAAGAGCAACACAGACAGAAATAAGGGAAGCTCTCTGACAAAGCCCCAGATGGTAGTAGAACTAGACGTAAGCCAGGTAATGGAGCCCCAGATGGTGGAAGTACTAGAAGTAAGCCAAGTAATGGAGCCCCAGATGGTGGAAGAACTAGAAGTAAACCAAGTAATGGAGCCCCAGATGGTAGTAGAACTAGAAGTGAACCAAGTAATGGAGCCCCAGATGGTAGTAGAACCACCAGAAGAAAACCAAGTAATGGAGCCCCAGATGGTAGTAGAACTAGACGTAAGCCAAGTAATGGAGCCCCAGATGGTAGTAGAAGTGAACCAACTAATGGAGCACCAGATGGTAGTAGAACTAGAAGAAAACCAAGTAATGGAGCCCCAGATGGTGATAGAACTAGAAGTGAACGAACTAATGGAGCCCCAGATGGTAGTAGAAGTAGAAGTAAGCCAAGTAATGGAGCCCCAGATGGAACTTCTTAGCTGGGACACACTCTACAATGCCATGATGGTTATCCTTCCTTTGAAGAGAGCTCTTAAAGGCTAAACAGATGTTGACCTCGTTACCTCCAATGAGAGAACTGGGCTGACCATTTGGAAACCACTGTGAATAACGAGGATTTTACTACAGCTGTGTCACGCTCTCGGAGCTGCACTTCTCGGCTTCTACAGCAAATGCCCAATCATTGATCAAACAGCTGAACTGTAGGTGGCGCCACAAAGCCAAAATACAGAATAAATCCACTAACTGACAGGTTGAAGGCGTCTTCTACTCACCGACTCCTCCAAACGGCAGAGAGATGATGGTGGTTTGCACAATACCGTCGTTGCCACAGAAGCTGCCGCTGCTTGTCCTGTCCAGGACCTGATTGATGATCTGTGGGGGGAATAAAAGAGGGTCTCAGGGTGGAGCTCTGGGCAGTTTTTGGTGTGCATGCAATGAATTACCCCACCCATGAGCACCTTGAGCTATGAGTAGGTTGCAGAAGGGGCAACTACTAGTAGGGATGCACCGGTACTGATAACGCTATTGGTGCCAATAACGCCCATTTTCATGAGAACTCGTGCAAATGCCCCAGTACTAAACGCCGATACCAGCGCTTTAAATGTTTAAACTGAAGTGGCTGCCTGAGGTCCCGCACTTGCTGCAGGCCTCAAAAGCCTTACTGAGTGCCACACGGCGCCTGTATGACCCCGTACAGCCCTGGTGAGACCCCGCGCATGAGACCCCACGCAGCCCACCCGAGACCCCGCGCAGCCCACCCGAGACCCCGCACAGCCCACCCCAGACCCTCCACAGCCCTGGTAAGACCTCACACAACCCTGGTGAGACCCCGCACAGCCCTGGTGAAACCCTCCACAGCCCTGGTAAGACCTCACACAGCCCTGGTGAGACCCCACACAACCCTGGTGAGACCCCGCATAGCCCTCCAGAGACCCTCCGCAGCCCACCGGAGACCCTCCACAGCCCTGGTAAGACCCTGCACAACCCTGGTGAGACCCCGCATAGCCCTCCACAGCCCACCGGACACCCTCCACAGCCCTGGTAAGACCCTGCAGACCCCTTGTGAGACTCCACACAGCCCTGGTGAGGCCCCGCATATCCGGAGACCCTCCACAGCCCTGGTAAGACTCCGCACAGCCCTGATGAGAGCCCGCACAGCCTTCCGGAGACCATCCACAGCCCACCTGAGACCCTCCACAGCCCTTCAATTAGCTTGCGGGAGATTTAAGGCTTATCAGAGATTACACTGTTTAATATTAGGGGCCCATGTCCAGCTGTTGCATGGGAGCCTAGGGACCCTTTTCTGTATGTGATAAGAGAGGCCTGTGAGTAGATTCTACACTTGGGTCCAGGGACCTTTCTTTATGTATAATGATAGGTCTGTGTCTTGATGCTGCACTTGGATCCGGTAACCCTTACTATATGTAATATGAAGGCTCTGTGTTCAGGTGCTGTACTGGGGTCTGGGGACCTTTCTGTATGTAATATGTCTTTTTCCTGGTACTGCAGTGCGATCCAGAGTCCCCTTCTGTAAATCACATGATGGGCCTGTATCCAGATACTGCATTGGGGTCCGGGGACCCTCCCTGATATGAGGGACCTGTGTTTAGATGCGGCATTGAGGTCCAAGAGCCCTTTCTGTATGTATTATGATGGGTCCATGTCAAGTTACTGAATTGGGGTCTGGTGATATCGGAGACCAAAACACTTTTTCTGTGGTCTGGGGACCCTTTCTGTATGTGATATGAGAGGCCTGTATCTAGGTGCTGCACTGGGGTCCAGAAAACCTTTTCTGTATGGGTCCCTGTCCAGTTCCTGCACCAGGCCTGGGGACCCTTTCTGTATGTGATAGGAGGTGCCCATGTCCAGGTGCTACCCTGGGTCCGGGGACCACAAGCTACACCTCTGTGCCTGATACATAGCCCGTGGATGAAAACAGAGGACTGCGCTGTATAGGGGACAGTACCAACATCGGAATACATAACTATAGTGACTGACACACAGATGCTCTGACCTGCGAGTTGGCGGAGAACGCATACGCAGCCAGCGCCTTTTCTCGCTTGTTGATGAATTGAATGGCTTCTTCTAACCCGGGAACGATGACAATGGGAAGAATTGGGCCGAAAATCTCTTCCTGCATTATCGGATCCGACTCCGCCACATCTATGAGGATGGTGGGCGCTGAAATGAGAGGCGATGGGTTACATTTCCTCCTAATGTCTGCCCATCTACATCAGCTCTACATACACATAATACATCCAACCGGGCGACTTCACCAACTAAAACCATCAGCGACACCCCAGAATGACACAGAGACTCTACAGGTGTGTACACATATCACCTTATCAGTCTCTGTGTTATACGTGCCGCTCCCTATGCACTTGTTCTGCCTGATGAAGGGGATCCTGTGTGACCCCGAAACGTTGCAATAAGTGTATTGTTGCATGATGCGTCAATAAAAGACGTTTTTCTACTTTGGAGTGCCGGTGTCCATAACTTTTTATGCTCCCTATGCACTCTCCCTAAAATACTCCTCCTGGAAGGCAGCCTGGAACCCGGTATATAACCACATTGGTGAGATTCAGATTCGCCAGCATGCATGCAGATTACCCTCTTCAAATGCAGAAAAGGGGCATCTGAGTATTTTCGTATTTACATGGCAGGTCTGTCACTAAATTCTGCACCTACCAGGACGCATCAAATGGGTTTTGCGGAACCCAGATTACTAATCACATGATGGGCCTGTATCCAGATACTGCATTGGGGTCCGGGGACCCTCCCTGATATGAGGGACCTGTGTTTAGATGCGGCATTGAGGTCCAAGAGCCCTTTCTGTATGTATTATGATGGGTCCATGTCAAGTTACTGAATTGGGGTCTGGTGATATCGGAGACCAAAACACTTTTTCTGTGGTCTGGGGACCCTTTCTGTATGTGATATGAGAGGCCTGTATCTAGGTGCTGCACTGGGGTCCAGAAAACCTTTTCTGTATGGGTCCCTGTCCAGTTCCTGCACCAGGCCTGGGGACCCTTTCTGTATGTGATAGGAGGTGCCCATGTCCAGGTGCTACCCTGGGTCCGGGGACCACAAGCTACACCTCTGTGCCTGATACATAGCCCGTGGATGAAAACAGAGGACTGCGCTGTATAGGGGACAGTACCAACATCGGAATACATAACTATAGTGACTGACACACAGATGCTCTGACCTGCGAGTTGGCGGAGAACGCATACGCAGCCAGCGCCTTTTCTCGCTTGTTGATGAATTGAATGGCTTCTTCTAACCCGGGAACGATGACAATGGGAAGAATTGGGCCGAAAATCTCTTCCTGCATTATCGGATCCGACTCCGCCACATCTATGAGGATGGTGGGCGCTGAAATGAGAGGCGATGGGTTACATTTCCTCCTAATGTCTGCCCATCTACATCAGCTCTACATACACATAATACATCCAACCGGGCGACTTCACCAACTAAAACCATCAGCGACACCCCAGAATGACACAGAGACTCTACAGGTGTGTACACATATCACCTTATCAGTCTCTGTGTTATACGTGCCGCTCCCTATGCACTTGTTCTGCCTGATGAAGGGGATCCTGTGTGACCCCGAAACGTTGCAATAAGTGTATTGTTGCATGATGCGTCAATAAAAGACGTTTTTCTACTTTGGAGTGCCGGTGTCCATAACTTTTTATGCTCCCTATGCACTCTCCCTAAAATACTCCTCCTGGAAGGCAGCCTGGAACCCGGTATATAACCACATTGGTGAGATTCAGATTCGCCAGCATGCATGCAGATTACCCTCTTCAAATGCAGAAAAGGGGCATCTGAGTATTTTCGTATTTACATGGCAGGTCTGTCACTAAATTCTGCACCTACCAGGACGCATCAAATGGGTTTTGCGGAACCCAGATTACTGCACACTGACCCGGACCGGACTGCTGTGACCTACAAGGCTGCATCAGTGCAGGGTCAGAGGGTGTGGTCAATGTGTGACATCACAAGGGTGACATCAATGAAAAGCAAAGAACTGCACTTTAAAAAAAAAAAAAGGCCAATAGGAAGCAGTGAAATGGTTCTGTCCGTAGACTGCTGCTTTGGTCCAGCAGAGATCAGGTGGGGCATCAGACCGGGTCATTCACTTACAGGCATGCAAAGTCCTTATAGAGAGGATTATATGGACAGAGTTTCCAGGGGACATTGTCTAGGATCCCTCAGGGGTAGCCAAACTTCGGCCCTCCAGCTGTGGTGAAACTACCAATCTCATCATGCATCTGCTTCCGGCAGTCATGTCTGTGGCTGTCAGAGTCTTACAATGCCTCATGGGACTTGTAGTTTTACCACAGCTGGAGGGCCGGAGTTTGGCTACACCTGCTCTACTTGCACATCAGTGATATACCTGTGCTCTACTGCCCTCTGGTGGAGATTCTTCATATTGCTGGGTGATATTGTCCCTGGCAATGAATGAATTGTACTCTACTGCCCCCTGGTGGAGATTCTTCATGTTGCTGGTTTGGTATTGTCCTGGCATTAAATTAATTGTAGTCTACTGCCCCCTGGTGGAGATTTGTCATTATGCTGGGTGATATTGTCCTGGCATTGAATGAATTGTACTCTACTGCCCTCTGGTGGAGATTTTTCATATTACTGGGTGATATTGTCCTAACATTTAATGAATTGTACTCTACTGCCCTCTGGTGGAGAGATTTCATATTGCTGGTTTGGTATTGTCCTGGCATTCAATGAATTGTACTCTACTGCCCCCTGGTGGAGATTTTTTCATATTACTGGATGATGTTATCCTGACATTGAATTAATTGTACTCTACTGCCCTCTGGTGGAGATTTTTCATATTGCTGGGTTAGTATTGGTCTGGCATTCAATGAATGATACTCTACTGCCCTCTGGTGGAGAGATTCATATTGCTGGGTGGTATTGTCCTAACATTGAATGAATTGTACTCTACTGCCCTCTGGTGGAGAGATTTCATATTGCTGGGTGGTATTGTCCTAACATTGAATGAATTGTACTCTACTGCCCTCTGGTGGAGAGATTTCATATTGCTGGGTGGTATTGTCCTAACATTGAATGAATTATACTCTACTGCCCTCTGGTCTGGTAGAGATTTTTCATATTGCTGGGTGATATGGTCCTGGCATTCAATGAATTGCACTCTACTGCCCTCTGGTGGAGAGATTTCCTAATGCTGGGTGGTATTGTCCTAACATTTAATGAATTGTAGTCTACTGCCCTCTGGTGGAGAGATTTCCTAATGCTGGGTGGTATTGTCCTAACATTTAATGAATTGTAGTCTACTGCCCTCTGGTGGAGAGATTTCCTAATGCTGGGTGGTATTGTCCTAACATTTAATGAATTGTAGTCTACTGCCCTCTGGTGGAGAGATTTCATATTGCTGGGTGGTATTGTCCTAACATTGAATGAATTGTAGTCTACTGCCCCCTGGTGGAGAGATTTCATATTGCTGGGTGGTATTGTCCTAACATTGAATGAATTGTAGTCTACTGCCCCCTGGTGGAGAGATTTCATATTGCTGGGTGGTATTGTCCTAACATTGAATGAATTGTAGTCTACTGCCCCCTGGTGGAGAGATTTCATATTGCTGGGTGGTATTGTCCTAACATTGAATGAATTGTAGTCTACTGCCCCCTGGTGGAGAGATTTCATATTGCTGGGTGGTATTGTCCTAACATTGAATGAATTGTAGTCTACTGCCCCCTGGTGGAGAGATTTCATATTGCTGGGTGGTATTGTCCTAACATTGAATTAATTGTAGTCTACTGCCATCTGGTGGAGATTCTTCATATTACTGGATGGTATTATCCTGGCATTAAATTAGTTGTATTCTACTGCCACCTGGTGGAGATTTGTCTTATTACAGGGTCTTATTGTCCTGGCATTGAATTAATGGAACTCTACTGTCATTTGTTGGAGCTTCCTCATATTTGGCATGATTGCATTAAATTACCTGAACTCCGCTGCAATCTGGTGGTGAATCTGCGTTTTACTTCACGGCCTTCTCTATGAAAAGCATTTCTTTCTCTGTGCACTGACTGAAGGTGTGATCACCGTGTCATAGATGAACTGGTGATCACATGATGAGGAACCACACTGACACCAGCCTGCACTGCTCCTTGCACAATAGAACATAAGATCAATGTTCCCTGTGCATGGGGAATGCTGCAAGGGAACATCGATCTATAGCTGGCAGAGGTGAAGGAGTGAATGACATTGGTGTGAAATGTTTGACACGGCTCGGACACATTTGATTGCAAGATCTTCTGCCCAGTAATCTTACATGAAACATCTGAATATACGATACACAGCAATGTCGGGACGGGAGTTTCTTACCGATGTATTTTTCGGAGTCGTCTGTCTGTCCGCCCGCCACTACCTTCCCGTGTTTGAGTAGCGCTGCCACCCTTTGGTAATGCCTGTCGCCGATTATCCTCCCGAAGTCCGGCGACTGCTTTGGATCCTCTCCGTAGAACTCCCGGATGGTCGCCTGTAACGCCACCACCAATTTCTCTTTAATCGCTTCGGAACAGAGGACGTAGTCTGGCGCCAGGCACGTCTGACCCGCGTTGATGAACCGCGACCAGGCTATGCGCCTGGCAGCGTTCTTGATGTCGGAATCGTCGTGCACATAACACGGATTCTTGCCGCCTAATTCCAGCGTCAGTGGCGTCAGGTGTTTGGTCGCGGCCTCCATCACTATTTTACCGACAACTGGGTTCCCTGCGGGAGGGAGAAAAGTGCAAATCAGTGCCCACGAGTTTCATCGTCTACTCGGCTCTTCATGGGAACCTGTCAGAGAAAAAATCCCTTGGGTTTTGTCATCTTTGTTCTGGGCCCCTGTCCTGCCAAAAGGGGATGACCACCTTTTAACGCATGCTAGTCGCCTGGCTGTTGTGCTCATCCTGAGGCTTCAGCACTTAAATTCACTAACATGAGGATCTGAAAATTTAGGGAAAAGTTAAATCTCTTGATCTGCAATCTTGTGCTGGTTCAGTATCTCGAAGTATTAAAGCCAGAGGATCAGCATTACAATCAGACGACTTGCACTGCCAGGCCCCTGTCCTACAACCCTCACCCTAGGCTCCCATCCTGCCACCCTTGGCCTGGGTCCATGCCCTGCCTCTCTCTTCCCTATGCCAATGTCTTTTGAACCAGACCTGCCACTGTTTCTCCACACCCCTGTCCTGGCACCCTTGACCTTGGCCTATGGTTTTGCCTTCCTCAGGCTGGGACCATGTCTAGACACCTCAGCCTGGGACCATGTCTAGACACCTCAGCCTGGAGTCCTGTCCTGCTACCCTTGCCTTGTCTTGGGTTCTGCCACCGTCACTCTAAGCCCATATCCACTCCAGCCACACATGCCCTAGGCCTTTTCTGCCAATCTCAGCCTGTGCACTAGACCTGCTCCCTTCACCCTTGGCCCATGTCCTGCCACCCTTTGCTTTATGCCACTGCCTGCCCTCTCTCTCCATTGGGTTATTTCATGTCACCTTTGCTCTGGGCCCCTGTCCGGCCACCTTCACCCTAAGCCCATGTCCTGCCAGCTTTGCCTTGGGACGCTGTCCAGCCACCATTATCCCTGCTCTGCCACCCTTTGCTTTATGCCGCTGCCTGCCCCCTCTCTTCCTTGGGTTATGTCACCTTTGTTCCGGGCCCCTGTCCGGCCACCTTCACCCTAAGCCCATGTCCAGCCACCATTATCCTTGTGCTGCCACCCTCATCCTGAGGCCCCGTCCTGCCACCCTACCCCCCATATAGAGGTTTGTTCTCCCTCAGCACAGAGGGACATATGCTGTTGTATCAGACACATTTTATTGTGTTTCTTGTTACCTGTAAAGAAAATATAATCGAATCTTTCTGCCAGGAGGCGAGTCGATTCTTCCACCCCGCCACAAACCACCGCAAAACAGTCCTGAGGAAGGAAGACACGGGGGATAAATCACTTCATGTGCTGCCATTATATCATTTGTGCCCACAAGTGTACCGTGAACTTTACCCAATCTGACTGGCTACAGCCATAGCAGTAATCTGTACTTGTTCCCAACTGCCATCTAGTGATCTTTTTTGGTATTGCACATGTTTTCTGTGTTCCCTTCCCCCCATCTATGATGCATTTTCCCTGTATGTATGCTCCGCCCTTCTTCTTCAGAGTAGCATTTCCTGTGTCATGGCTGCATCTAACAGGCCACATGTAATCTGCATGTAACAGGGACACATGTAATCTGCATGTAACATGGACACATGTAATCTGCATTGCATGCTTCGAACAGTATCATCTTTTGACCGCCTAAATACCACAATTCATTCATCTGCTGTATCCTGTTGTCTGCTGTAACTTGATGTACAGAATAAAGCACCTTTGTGGATGGAAAATGTATCAGTGAGTTCAGCAATCCGACAAGGATTGTTCTCAGTGATTGTGTCTGCTTATACAGGCCAGGCATAGAGGTCTCAGCAAGGGATAAGTCGCTATCACAATAATCGGGAGTCAGAATAATAGGCAACCATGGAGGGTCCCGTTCAGTGTTTCCCTCCTCCATAGATATAAATATGGACTTTTGGCCAGTCCAAATGTGCAAGTTATGGTAAGATCATTTGGCTGCTGGTTGTCTGATGTCTAGTGCCGTGACATCATATACAGGGGGAAATGGCTGACTGGTTGCTATGGGTTAGCTCACTCTGTACATGGCTAGAGCACGGCTGTAAGAAATAATCACCGGGGTCTACCTAGAAAGACTTCTCTGCCTTGATGTAGAAGGAGTGGACACCAATCCATGATATCCAGACAGTGTAACCTTGCCCCCTCACCTCCCGCCATTTCTCTAATAGCCCGGGGTATCTGGTTCCATAATCACCTGATCAAGGTATCGGGCAAGGCCTTCAGCCAGGACTTTCTCTGTGTTTTGGCTGATTTCGGATGGCTTCATGATGACACAATTACCTGCAAAGGTACAACCAGCTTAATTTATCAAGTTACAGCCTTAGTAGAAGAGCCTGTCCCCTGCCAGCAGCATTCTGCAGAGATGGACCCTTGCTCTCTGTGTGAAAGCAGTGGTCTCTCTGCAGAGGTCCGACACTCCGCATGCTGAATTAGAGCTAGAGCTCTCCAATAAGACAGAGCATGACTGCTTCCACACGGAGAGCAAGGGTCCTTCTCTGCAGCAGGCTGGCAGGGGACAGGCTTCTTTATTGTAAAACTTTGCACACCTTTTATTTAATGCACCTGGACTGGATTTAGCTGAAAGGTATGTTGTGCTTTAAGTGTTTTAAAACTATGCTTTTGGAAAGGTTTTGGAATAATGGGGGATAATAGTACAACAACATGACTGCGCCAAAGTCATCCATCTCTGTGCTATGGCGCCAAATGGATGTCTCCCGCCATCTTTTTGAAGCCCCGCATGCATAGCTCCACGTATGACAAGACGCTGTCTTCCTGTAGCCCCTTCAATGGCCCTGAATGGCTAAAGTGACAGTGCCTACCCCCCCAGGCATGTATAGTCACCCTGCCTCCTCCCTGCTGCCGCCATTCTAAGCTATGGTGTCAGCCGTTGTGGGGGCTTAGACGGGAGAGGTGACATGATGGCATCCCCCCATGTGACAGTGTTCAGGCCTGGAAATTGGGACATCAGGTGCTCCGCCACACCTGGAAGCCCAGCTTCTTCGGTGAGGGCTCCGGCAGTGAGGACTTCAGTAGTGTGAGGGAGTGGGGATGGGTGAGTAAACATGGCAGGAGGCATGGGCTCTGCGCAGACATCATTACTTTGCCCTGAACAGACAAGGTTGCAGCGTCGCTTTAAAGCAATTCTGTTCCTGAAAGTATTTCTAAATTAAAGGCGCCCCTGCTAAGAAGAGCTGAGATACTCCCCTGCTGCCCCCGCCACCTATTGCTTCTGCACTGATGAGAAACCACCCGCTGAAGGATCTTTAGAAGCCAACACTTTCATGTTTGTCAGATTCCAGGTCCTCCAATGCACTCTGCAGTTCCTCCCATTGATCCCCTACATCACTATTGAGCTTTGTAGTGATTTATGGATTGGCGGGAGGAACCAATGAGCGCAGCAGGAACCAGAATTACTGAAGATTCTGTAGCTGGACATTTCTCTTCGATGCAGAGGCCACTTGCACTGTGGCAGCGGGGAAGGTGACTATCTTGGTTCTTATTATTGTATTATTATTTATATGGAGCCGACAATTTACGCAGTGCTTTACATAGTTGCACATTCACATCATCCCTGCCCTCAAGGAGCTTACAATCTAAGGTCCCTGTCTCACATTCATACAAAGGCCAATTTTAGACAGGAGCCAATTAAGCTACCAGCAGGTCTTTGGCCTGTGGCAGGAAACAGGAGTAGAACCCCCCAGCCTCATCGCTTTATAGCATTGTGTGATGTGTGACTGACAGCCTCCATGTTTAGGAGGACTAAGTGGCACCATGTTGTTGAAGACCGTTATCATGGCCCATGCATAGGACACATTAATGCTGAAGGCTTCTCAGGTCTGCACTGACTGTACACTTACTGCCACATGAACTGATATTGTGCTGACCCTGGCACTATTAGAATCTGACCAGGAAGGAGTAAGAGCACCCGTCACTGATACAATGATGAACTTACCAGCAGCTATGGCCCCAATTAGTGGGATGAGAGTCAGCTGAACGGGGTAATTCCAGGGGGAGATGATGAGCACCACGCCAAATGGCTCCTTCCGGATAAATGCTGTATCTAAATACATGGCCTTCATGGGGAGAGAGGAATCAGCGTTCATCAACAGACTGTATGATACATAGAGGCTATATCAGGGGGTACATCATAGAACAACTGTGGAGGCCTCACCATATTTTTGGAGACATGCTCATCTTTCATCCAGGAGCTCAGACTATTTATTGCCAGATTAATCTCGCTCTTCACCAGGCTCAGCTCCGTGACCTCCACTTCAAATGGCGGCTGGAAACGAGAGAAGACCCTCGGCGTTACCAATTTTGAGTGGTCAAGTTATAGGGCCTGTGCCAACAGACTTTGGGTTTGTGTCAATGTCATTAGCTTGACCTCTGTTTGAGAAGATGTCTTCCTGACCTGCATTTGACCTGCTTCACGTTTCAATTCCCAAAGACTTGTAAGGGAATGCAAAACTAGCTTGAAGTAAAGCCCGTCTACACAGGCCTTAAGCAGCAAGGGCTGCCATATACAGCAACAACCGGGTGAGGTTTGGAGTGATGCCCTTCCCCAGGAGGCATTAATGAGCTATCCATTCACTCCATTAGGACAAACTAATTCACCCATTAAATGTTCTACTTGGTGAGTTACTGATCTGGAACAAGGACATCCTGCATACTGGATCCAGATAGGTGACTCACTAGGTTGTAGATATCCAGTGGCGTAACAACCGGGGGGCAGCAGTGAAGGGGGGGCGCCGGCCGAAAATGGCACTTTCGGCTAAATGCCGAAAGTGACATTTTCCTGCCGTTTTGTCGGCGCGGCCGTGATTCCTTCCATCCCCGCTGGGACACAGAGCAGTGCCCAGCGGGGATGAAAGGAATCAGAGAGAAAATGACAGCCGTCCGAGCGCTGCGGGACGAGCGCTGTGAGCGGCCGGTGTCTTTCCTCCCACACCGCTCGGCCGCCTATCACAGTGCAGCAGAGCGGTGTGGGGGCGGAGACAGCCAGCGCTGTCACAGGAGGCTGGGCTCTCCTCTTGCAGCCTCCTATGACAGTGTGTGTCAGAGAGGAGAACGGGTACAAGCACTCAG
>NW_017308114.1:0-10001 GCF_000935625.1 Nanorana parkeri | reverse complement strand
TCTACTGCCCTCTGGTGGAGAGATTTCCTAATGCTGGGTGGTATTGTCCTAACATTTAATGAATTGTAGTCTACTGCCCCCTGGTGGAGAGATTTCATATTGCTGGGTGGTATTGTCCTAACATTGAATGAATTGTAGTCTACTGCCCCCTGGTGGAGAGATTTCATATTGCTGGGTGGTATTGTCCTAACATTGAATGAATTGTAGTCTACTGCCCCCTGGTGGAGAGATTTCATATTGCTGGGTGGTATTGTCCTAACATTGAATGAATTGTAGTCTACTGCCCCCTGGTGGAGAGATTTCATATTGCTGGGTGGTATTGTCCTAACATTGAATGAATTGTAGTCTACTGCCCCCTGGTGGAGAGATTTCATATTGCTGGGTGGTATTGTCCTAACATTGAATGAATTGTAGTCTACTGCCCCCTGGTGGAGAGATTTCATATTGCTGGGTGGTATTGTCCTAACATTGAATGAATTGTAGTCTACTGCCCCCTGGTGGAGAGATTTCATATTGCTGGGTGGTATTGTCCTAACATTGAATGAATTGTAGTCTACTGCCCCCTGGTGGAGAGATTTCATATTGCTGGGTGGTATTGTCCTAACATTGAATTAATTGTAGTCTACTGCCATCTGGTGGAGATTCTTCATATTACTGGATGGTATTATCCTGGCATTAAATTAGTTGTATTCTACTGCCACCTGGTGGAGATTTGTCTTATTACAGGGTCTTATTGTCCTGGCATTGAATTAATGGAACTCTACTGTCATTTGTTGGAGCTTCCTCATATTTGGCATGATTGCATTAAATTACCTGAACTCCGCTGCAATCTGGTGGTGAATCTGCGTTTTACTTCACGGCCTTCTCTATGAAAAGCATTTCTTTCTCTGTGCACTGACTGAAGGTGTGATCACCGTGTCATAGATGAACTGGTGATCACATGATGAGGAACCACACTGACACCAGCCTGCACTGCTCCTTGCACAATAGAACATAAGATCAATGTTCCCTGTGCATGGGGAATGCTGCAAGGGAACATCGATCTATAGCTGGCAGAGGTGAAGGAGTGAATGACATTGGTGTGAAATGTTTGACACGGCTCGGACACATTTGATTGCAAGATCTTCTGCCCAGTAATCTTACATGAAACATCTGAATATACGATACACAGCAATGTCGGGACGGGAGTTTCTTACCGATGTATTTTTCGGAGTCGTCTGTCTGTCCGCCCGCCACTACCTTCCCGTGTTTGAGTAGCGCTGCCACCCTTTGGTAATGCCTGTCGCCGATTATCCTCCCGAAGTCCGGCGACTGCTTTGGATCCTCTCCGTAGAACTCCCGGATGGTCGCCTGTAACGCCACCACCAATTTCTCTTTAATCGCTTCGGAACAGAGGACGTAGTCTGGCGCCAGGCACGTCTGACCCGCGTTGATGAACCGCGACCAGGCTATGCGCCTGGCAGCGTTCTTGATGTCGGAATCGTCGTGCACATAACACGGATTCTTGCCGCCTAATTCCAGCGTCAGTGGCGTCAGGTGTTTGGTCGCGGCCTCCATCACTATTTTACCGACAACTGGGTTCCCTGCGGGAGGGAGAAAAGTGCAAATCAGTGCCCACGAGTTTCATCGTCTACTCGGCTCTTCATGGGAACCTGTCAGAGAAAAAATCCCTTGGGTTTTGTCATCTTTGTTCTGGGCCCCTGTCCTGCCAAAAGGGGATGACCACCTTTTAACGCATGCTAGTCGCCTGGCTGTTGTGCTCATCCTGAGGCTTCAGCACTTAAATTCACTAACATGAGGATCTGAAAATTTAGGGAAAAGTTAAATCTCTTGATCTGCAATCTTGTGCTGGTTCAGTATCTCGAAGTATTAAAGCCAGAGGATCAGCATTACAATCAGACGACTTGCACTGCCAGGCCCCTGTCCTACAACCCTCACCCTAGGCTCCCATCCTGCCACCCTTGGCCTGGGTCCATGCCCTGCCTCTCTCTTCCCTATGCCAATGTCTTTTGAACCAGACCTGCCACTGTTTCTCCACACCCCTGTCCTGGCACCCTTGACCTTGGCCTATGGTTTTGCCTTCCTCAGGCTGGGACCATGTCTAGACACCTCAGCCTGGGACCATGTCTAGACACCTCAGCCTGGAGTCCTGTCCTGCTACCCTTGCCTTGTCTTGGGTTCTGCCACCGTCACTCTAAGCCCATATCCACTCCAGCCACACATGCCCTAGGCCTTTTCTGCCAATCTCAGCCTGTGCACTAGACCTGCTCCCTTCACCCTTGGCCCATGTCCTGCCACCCTTTGCTTTATGCCACTGCCTGCCCTCTCTCTCCATTGGGTTATTTCATGTCACCTTTGCTCTGGGCCCCTGTCCGGCCACCTTCACCCTAAGCCCATGTCCTGCCAGCTTTGCCTTGGGACGCTGTCCAGCCACCATTATCCCTGCTCTGCCACCCTTTGCTTTATGCCGCTGCCTGCCCCCTCTCTTCCTTGGGTTATGTCACCTTTGTTCCGGGCCCCTGTCCGGCCACCTTCACCCTAAGCCCATGTCCAGCCACCATTATCCTTGTGCTGCCACCCTCATCCTGAGGCCCCGTCCTGCCACCCTACCCCCCATATAGAGGTTTGTTCTCCCTCAGCACAGAGGGACATATGCTGTTGTATCAGACACATTTTATTGTGTTTCTTGTTACCTGTAAAGAAAATATAATCGAATCTTTCTGCCAGGAGGCGAGTCGATTCTTCCACCCCGCCACAAACCACCGCAAAACAGTCCTGAGGAAGGAAGACACGGGGGATAAATCACTTCATGTGCTGCCATTATATCATTTGTGCCCACAAGTGTACCGTGAACTTTACCCAATCTGACTGGCTACAGCCATAGCAGTAATCTGTACTTGTTCCCAACTGCCATCTAGTGATCTTTTTTGGTATTGCACATGTTTTCTGTGTTCCCTTCCCCCCATCTATGATGCATTTTCCCTGTATGTATGCTCCGCCCTTCTTCTTCAGAGTAGCATTTCCTGTGTCATGGCTGCATCTAACAGGCCACATGTAATCTGCATGTAACAGGGACACATGTAATCTGCATGTAACATGGACACATGTAATCTGCATTGCATGCTTCGAACAGTATCATCTTTTGACCGCCTAAATACCACAATTCATTCATCTGCTGTATCCTGTTGTCTGCTGTAACTTGATGTACAGAATAAAGCACCTTTGTGGATGGAAAATGTATCAGTGAGTTCAGCAATCCGACAAGGATTGTTCTCAGTGATTGTGTCTGCTTATACAGGCCAGGCATAGAGGTCTCAGCAAGGGATAAGTCGCTATCACAATAATCGGGAGTCAGAATAATAGGCAACCATGGAGGGTCCCGTTCAGTGTTTCCCTCCTCCATAGATATAAATATGGACTTTTGGCCAGTCCAAATGTGCAAGTTATGGTAAGATCATTTGGCTGCTGGTTGTCTGATGTCTAGTGCCGTGACATCATATACAGGGGGAAATGGCTGACTGGTTGCTATGGGTTAGCTCACTCTGTACATGGCTAGAGCACGGCTGTAAGAAATAATCACCGGGGTCTACCTAGAAAGACTTCTCTGCCTTGATGTAGAAGGAGTGGACACCAATCCATGATATCCAGACAGTGTAACCTTGCCCCCTCACCTCCCGCCATTTCTCTAATAGCCCGGGGTATCTGGTTCCATAATCACCTGATCAAGGTATCGGGCAAGGCCTTCAGCCAGGACTTTCTCTGTGTTTTGGCTGATTTCGGATGGCTTCATGATGACACAATTACCTGCAAAGGTACAACCAGCTTAATTTATCAAGTTACAGCCTTAGTAGAAGAGCCTGTCCCCTGCCAGCAGCATTCTGCAGAGATGGACCCTTGCTCTCTGTGTGAAAGCAGTGGTCTCTCTGCAGAGGTCCGACACTCCGCATGCTGAATTAGAGCTAGAGCTCTCCAATAAGACAGAGCATGACTGCTTCCACACGGAGAGCAAGGGTCCTTCTCTGCAGCAGGCTGGCAGGGGACAGGCTTCTTTATTGTAAAACTTTGCACACCTTTTATTTAATGCACCTGGACTGGATTTAGCTGAAAGGTATGTTGTGCTTTAAGTGTTTTAAAACTATGCTTTTGGAAAGGTTTTGGAATAATGGGGGATAATAGTACAACAACATGACTGCGCCAAAGTCATCCATCTCTGTGCTATGGCGCCAAATGGATGTCTCCCGCCATCTTTTTGAAGCCCCGCATGCATAGCTCCACGTATGACAAGACGCTGTCTTCCTGTAGCCCCTTCAATGGCCCTGAATGGCTAAAGTGACAGTGCCTACCCCCCCAGGCATGTATAGTCACCCTGCCTCCTCCCTGCTGCCGCCATTCTAAGCTATGGTGTCAGCCGTTGTGGGGGCTTAGACGGGAGAGGTGACATGATGGCATCCCCCCATGTGACAGTGTTCAGGCCTGGAAATTGGGACATCAGGTGCTCCGCCACACCTGGAAGCCCAGCTTCTTCGGTGAGGGCTCCGGCAGTGAGGACTTCAGTAGTGTGAGGGAGTGGGGATGGGTGAGTAAACATGGCAGGAGGCATGGGCTCTGCGCAGACATCATTACTTTGCCCTGAACAGACAAGGTTGCAGCGTCGCTTTAAAGCAATTCTGTTCCTGAAAGTATTTCTAAATTAAAGGCGCCCCTGCTAAGAAGAGCTGAGATACTCCCCTGCTGCCCCCGCCACCTATTGCTTCTGCACTGATGAGAAACCACCCGCTGAAGGATCTTTAGAAGCCAACACTTTCATGTTTGTCAGATTCCAGGTCCTCCAATGCACTCTGCAGTTCCTCCCATTGATCCCCTACATCACTATTGAGCTTTGTAGTGATTTATGGATTGGCGGGAGGAACCAATGAGCGCAGCAGGAACCAGAATTACTGAAGATTCTGTAGCTGGACATTTCTCTTCGATGCAGAGGCCACTTGCACTGTGGCAGCGGGGAAGGTGACTATCTTGGTTCTTATTATTGTATTATTATTTATATGGAGCCGACAATTTACGCAGTGCTTTACATAGTTGCACATTCACATCATCCCTGCCCTCAAGGAGCTTACAATCTAAGGTCCCTGTCTCACATTCATACAAAGGCCAATTTTAGACAGGAGCCAATTAAGCTACCAGCAGGTCTTTGGCCTGTGGCAGGAAACAGGAGTAGAACCCCCCAGCCTCATCGCTTTATAGCATTGTGTGATGTGTGACTGACAGCCTCCATGTTTAGGAGGACTAAGTGGCACCATGTTGTTGAAGACCGTTATCATGGCCCATGCATAGGACACATTAATGCTGAAGGCTTCTCAGGTCTGCACTGACTGTACACTTACTGCCACATGAACTGATATTGTGCTGACCCTGGCACTATTAGAATCTGACCAGGAAGGAGTAAGAGCACCCGTCACTGATACAATGATGAACTTACCAGCAGCTATGGCCCCAATTAGTGGGATGAGAGTCAGCTGAACGGGGTAATTCCAGGGGGAGATGATGAGCACCACGCCAAATGGCTCCTTCCGGATAAATGCTGTATCTAAATACATGGCCTTCATGGGGAGAGAGGAATCAGCGTTCATCAACAGACTGTATGATACATAGAGGCTATATCAGGGGGTACATCATAGAACAACTGTGGAGGCCTCACCATATTTTTGGAGACATGCTCATCTTTCATCCAGGAGCTCAGACTATTTATTGCCAGATTAATCTCGCTCTTCACCAGGCTCAGCTCCGTGACCTCCACTTCAAATGGCGGCTGGAAACGAGAGAAGACCCTCGGCGTTACCAATTTTGAGTGGTCAAGTTATAGGGCCTGTGCCAACAGACTTTGGGTTTGTGTCAATGTCATTAGCTTGACCTCTGTTTGAGAAGATGTCTTCCTGACCTGCATTTGACCTGCTTCACGTTTCAATTCCCAAAGACTTGTAAGGGAATGCAAAACTAGCTTGAAGTAAAGCCCGTCTACACAGGCCTTAAGCAGCAAGGGCTGCCATATACAGCAACAACCGGGTGAGGTTTGGAGTGATGCCCTTCCCCAGGAGGCATTAATGAGCTATCCATTCACTCCATTAGGACAAACTAATTCACCCATTAAATGTTCTACTTGGTGAGTTACTGATCTGGAACAAGGACATCCTGCATACTGGATCCAGATAGGTGACTCACTAGGTTGTAGATATCCAGTGGCGTAACAACCGGGGGGCAGTTCTCAGTATACCGCGAGCTACTGCTCGCGGTATACTGAGCCTAGGGTGACGGGAGGACGCTAGTTTGTGTCCTCCCGTTACCCTAAGGAGAATTATGGTGAAAAGCCTTAACCCCATAGTTCTCCTTTAAAGATACATCTGAAGTGTGTATGGCTGACCTAATGGTATCCAGACAGTTGGCTGATTTTGGCCACATTGGGCAAGTATCCGGTGTATGTTGGGGGCCCCATCCCGCCATCCACTGTTTGAGGTAACAGGAAGTTGGACAGGTTAAAGGACCAATCCCGATCACTATTGTTTGCACTGAGGTAATTGGTACCTGCAACATCTACCTGCACCACATATCTTCTCCCACCTCCAGAGCAAAAAACAAGACACTCAGAGCCCACCCCAGTAGCTGATCTCAATGCCAAAAAAAACCTTCAATGTTTCTGGGGTACTTAAATCTCAGTGAATCAGCAGGGCAAATTGACCCTACCATTTATTATTATTGACCCCCCATTAGGTCACCTTATTCAGATCTTTCTTCAGGCACTGAAGTAGTTCTGTCCTGTTCTCATCCAGGAATCGTCCAAGAGCCTCCAACTGTGCCACCCTGAACTGTGCAGGTCGGGTCTTTCCTTCATGGAAGCTGCGTCTGAGGCGCTCCATAGTTTCGCTGTAGGACGCCATGATGCCGCTGAAATACATCCAAGATTATTTGATGTAAAATAATTTGTCAGTAGGAGGAAGACAGCCCAAACTCCATCATGGATGAAGAGACTTCATCTATGGAGAGCATGGTAGCCCATTTCGTGTGCACCTTACTGTACAACTGGTAACAAATTGTTGAGTGCGTTTGTCGTTTGTTTTGCTTCGTCTACCAGCCCCTCTCAACCAGGAGATGGAGGTACATGAGTCTTATAGAAGTCTGTGGGGCCTGTCTACCTGCCCCTCTCATGCAGGAGATGGCGGTACATGAGGCCCATAGAAGTCTGTGGGGCCTGTCTACCTGCCACTCTCAGCCAGTTGATGGAGGTATATGAGTCCTATAGAAGTCTGTGGGGCCTGTCTACCTGCCCTCCCACACAGGAGATGGCAGTACATGAGTCCCATGGAAGACTATGGGGCTCGTCTACCTGCCCCTCTTGGCAAGGAGATGGAGGTACATGAGACTGTAGACCCCCACAGCACCGGCAAACCAACCAAATAATAAAATGCATTAATAAAATAACTGAGACTACACACTTAGAATGTTGGAAAATATAATAGGCTGAAATAGTGGGTGCAGGGGGACACAATCCCATGGGAACACTTTTGTGGCCCTAACATGAGCCCCATAGAGTATATGGGGGTCTACTGCACAGGCATGCCCAGCAATGAGAGGACATTGGATGTAAAACACGGGAGGCCGCAGGTGGCGGATTGAGGTAAGTATGCATCTGTGATGGGGGAGGGTGGGATATGTTAGGTCAGGGGCAAAAAGAATGTGAACTTTGTCAAAAATATATTAAAGAAGCGAGCATTCCAGATAATGTAGACCCCTTCTTCATGTTTCTGAAAGCCTCAGATTTATAACCAAAGTGTATAAATATGAGGAGAAATGAAATCTAATAGGTTTATTCACAAAAGGGTGAAGAGTTTGGAGAAGGCAGGAGAAGTGAATAATCTAGGACAACATAGCTGATTTGGAAAAACTCTCCCATTCAGCTATGTTGTCCTAGATTGTTCACTTCCCCTCCCTTTTCCAAACTCTTCACCCTTTTGTGAATAGACCTGTAAATATTATTAAAAATACAATTGTTTTTTCTTGACACACTCAGGTGATAAAGTCTGTTATTTACTAACTGAGAAAAAGTAGAGTATGTAGAAAAAAACATCTTACGCTCCGGATCTGTATCAAGCCAGAGGATCAGCACACAGCCAGACAACTAGCATTCTCAGAAAGAGTTCAGTAATGGTGCCTGCAGTACTTTTTTTGAACGCACTGGAACTGACTGCACTGGTGGGAACCACAGCCCTAAATACCATATGAAAACATGGGGATGCATTTCTGGTGCAATTAAAATAATGTATGGTCTGGTTCTGGTCTGGTGATGGTGGTAGAAACAAGCCCTAAAGCTGAACTCCAGCCTTACCTTCAGTCTTGCACAGTTGTAGGGGCTCATCTCCTGCACTCAATATGGCTTACTCTGATTTCACTGTAAAATGTGAGCAACAAGCCAGATAGAGCACACCTCATTTCCTGGCTGGAGGACCTCTAGCATCATCAAGTCTTTCCTTCCCAGCCTTACTGTCCCTGACCAGCCCTTTCATTCACTGGATTTCAGTTCTTTCAATCTGTTGGCTCAGCATCACATATGGATATTACCTAGGGTGGTCAGCATGTATGTGAAACCTGCCTAGAAATGCCAACTACTCCAGACTGACACTTACCCATCAAGGCATTTTTATATTTGCATAACTCCTCCCAAAAGCCAGCACATTGCTTTTATCATAGCTGTTAAGACTCGTACCGAAGCAGGGAGTGGCAATGTTTTCAGGAAGCTATGTGCAGCACCCTGCCAGCCTCTCCCACCAGCCATGATATGCCTGCGTTGCCTAGGGAGGCACAGAGCTCATAGAAAGTGATGCAACACAAAACATACAGTATATAGGTGAATGAGTATATACAGTAAGCATGCACTAAAAATACATCCACTCCCTCCACCCCAAACTGAACCATAACATTTGGGCAGAGTATTGATATTATTACCAAAGCTGCTATATCTCCCTAGACTTTTACTTTGCAGTACTAGAAGAATGTCAGTGTGACAGGGGGAAAGGAAAGTTTAGCTCACATACTGTGTGTCATATCTGCCTGTTTGTATTTTAGGCATCAATTTCTAATCTGCCTCACACAAATGGATTGTGAAATAGTGAAGCACTCTATTAGAAATAAACCGGATGATTGAAATCTTTGTTGCAATTTAGAGCTTTCCGATCATAATCCTTGGTACAGTATACTGACCTATTACGCATTAGGTATCAAAATAGCCACACTTTACTTTTAAATACATTAGTAGCATGTAATGCTTCAACTTCCCATCTTTGTAAATGGCAGATGAGGGACAATTTGCTCTAGGAACATGCATTTTGTGTTGTGTTGAGCATCTGCCAGATATCCCTACACAGACCATCATACACTGTACAAAGTGAGACCACTCCATTACCAACTGGCTTGTATCTTGAGGATTCCAATGTGTGATCTCTGCACCTGGGTTCCCGACTCCACCCATCTACTATGCCCATTACAAAGAAGTCTAATTTTTCCTGTAGCATTTTCAATTTACCATACATTATAGTGTAGCCCCTTCACCTAAGTGGAGTGGCTCTTTAAATTTAATGATGCTGGAACTGTAACCAGTCTGGCTGATATGTAGTCTGTGATCATTTGATCATTCCTAGATGTACTGCTATTGTCTGCACCTACCTGGAGTGGGGTGAGAACCTGCCATGGAGCGGGGCAACCGATGGGAGAACACTGGGGGTGTGTATGTATTTTCAGCCAATCACTAGGTGTTTTATGGCCAGTGATGCATTCTGGGAAAGTGCATAAATACTCAGGAATTGCCATGTGCTTATGGCAGTCCGCATCTAGGCCTAGCCTGGGGATAGGATGTACAAAGTTGTAGAAGCTAACTAGGCCTGAAGTCTGGAGGAGGCTAGATGTGGACCCAGGAGGCAGTGGCGGAACTACCGCCGGTGCAGGCGGTGCAGGCGCCC
>NW_017308113.1:268076-282959 GCF_000935625.1 Nanorana parkeri | reverse complement strand
TTTGTGGCGTGTTTGTGAGGTTAGTAAATCAACCCCTAAGTATTTGTGCAGTGCGGGCTTATGTATCATTACATTCAAGTCTGTAAGTATGTGAATGATGAAGAAAACAAACTTGTGGCAAGTACAAAACCTTTAGCCTATTATTTAATAGTAGGGTCACAAAAGTTAATTAACTGTTGTATTGCAGTTATACATCCCTAGTTCAATCAAAAAGATAATAAGGCTGGACAGTTTTAGTGAACATTCCCAATGTCACTCACAGAGGGACTTTTATTAAACCTGAAGAAAATTTGGGGCATACATCACCAGTCTAATAATGTACCTCTAGTGAGGTGTACCCATGTTTTGCTGGTAAGTGAAATGATCTCCCTTCAGTGATGCTGGTTACTCCCTACAGCTGTGATTTTCTGGCATGGTAAGCAAGAGAGGCTGTAGCTATGACTGTGAAGGATCGCTTTGTTTACCCTCCCCTTCCTGTCCCCCCATCCATTCACAAAACTCTTAGCATTATTTTGCCAGAATGCAAGGCTTTCTGTGATTGGATGTGGGGCAGATGAATGACAGGATCTCCCCTGTCCAGTCACAATTGCACAAAACAGCAGCCAGTAGAACATGCGATATACTTCATTGGAAGTACTTAATTAGACTGATGCTGTTTGTCCAAACATTTTTTTTTACTAGAAATTAGCTCTAATAAGTTTGTTTCTATACACACATGCAAATTTGGTGCATTCAAGCTTAATATCTTTGTGGCTTATGCAGTGGCATTTCTGCCTCTTTCGAGTGTGACCGATGCATATGTTGTACACTTTCCCTTCAATCCTTTAGAGAGTTTCTAGTCCATGCTCCAATTTTGACAAGCTACTCTGCAGTTTCCTGGGTGATATATGTCACTGGATATCAGTCATGTGAATGATCTCAGAAGTGTGTGAATATGACACATGTATGTGATATGCAAGCAGAATAAACCTGACAGCATGCTGCATTTGCCCATGCACACTAGTCCTTACAGAAGTGTCTGATCTAATATTGAAGAATCTAGTTGTGACTCCATGGGGTTGATATATTACAGACAAATAGGCTATTCAATTTCCAAGGGAATTTTCCCCTGTTTGCAAAGTGAATTTTCATCACATTCACTAACCTAAGGGAAAATTCCCCACGCAAGGTGAACAGCCTATTTGCCTTTAGTAAATCAACCCCACTGTTTTCTGACAAACTAAAAGACTGACAATTAATTTTATTGCAAATATCTATGATTTTGGTAGAAATCTTTCCACAAAAGGTTAAACAGAAGTTGACGTGTGTATATATTTTTCATTCTACAATAATCAAAAATGTATAAACGAATACACTGAAAATTCAAACTCACAGTGTAGGTGGAAAACAAATCACTTGTTTTTATTTGCATCTCATTAGCACCTGATTAAATGTGATTATAATGGTTGTGCACACATTGAACAAATTAATTTAATTGCACAGAGATCCTGTTAGTCATGTGCAATCCAATCAAAATCTGATGCTTAGCATTAGACAAAGAAAATCCTAAAAAAAGCTTATTCTCTATCCTGTAACGAAGGCTATAGCTGAAAAAATAGATGCTGTTTTTAATGCTGAAAGTACACATTGGGAATTTCCAGAATATATTACAGCAAGGATACAGTTTTATTTCTGTTATATCTGTTACCTACAGTATTACATAAAACCTGAGCTGAATATATTAAACATTGCCTTTGGAAAGCAGGGTGAACGCTTTCCATTTTATTAATACATTGTGACACCATGCATTAAACTGCCAACTGCTGTTTAGTAATTAAAGCAGCCAGCTTAATATAGTGTTCGATAAGAATATAGATTCCCCTAACTCTTTCTTTCCATGTCCCAGAGTTTATATGATAGTCAAGTGTAACAGATGTTTGAGTCATATAACCCACATCTGGCTACAAGGCATTCACTGGTGTCATTTAAATTAGCCTTTCCATTTTATGATAAGGAATAAACACTGTGTCACAGACTCTGTCTTCTGGGAATTTTGCAGGTACTCTTGGATAACGGTGCATCTATAAAATAGTTAAGCTCTACAAAGCTCAGGCAAAACATGGAATAAAAATGAAGATATCTAACGTATTTTTTCCTCCTCTGAACAAGCTGCTACCATTTCAGTGAACAAATGTTTATCAGTCTTTATAGATACACAGCTAACTTGTTAATGGTCTGTGAAGACTACTTTGAGATGGTTTTCTGTGTATTATTTGAAATGCAAAATAGGTGACTTTCAAAATATTTAGGTTTTCACTTGTTTTTTTTTTCTCTTTGAATAGATTACTTTTTGTAATTAAAATGCATTCAATTTTAAATGCAATACTTTGATTTTACTTTTCAAACTCCACAAGATAAAATTACCTGGGAATAGTCTGTGAATAGACAGTCTCTCCATAAAACTGTGTTTGAATTAATTGTTTAAAAAAGTGATAGTTCAGTGGTTAGTTTGAGGCGGCATAGGCTTCCCCTGAAGAGATGAGTCTTCAGGGATTGCCTAAAGGCAGGCAGAGTAGGAAGACAGGTTGAAGTAGGGAGTTCCAGGGGATTTTAGAGACTCTATAGAGGTTGTAGGGGAGTTGACAAGGGAGCTAGAGAGTAGGAGGTCTTGGGAAGAGCGGATGGTTAGGGTGATACCTTGTTACAAGGTTTAATTTATAGTTGGAGACAACTTTTTTTATCATTGATACAGATTCCCCCAGGAGTGTTCAGTTTCCCATCCCCTTTTTTTTTGTACATTAGCTTGTCTATTTGCCCTAAATATGGCCAAAATTGACTTACAAGATTTACTTTCCCTATAGATTTTATTGCAATCTATAGGGAAAATTCTCCAAATATCTAACTGGATTCTCTGGACTCTGTGCTAAAAAAAGCCTGGCAGATCCATGCATCGCTAAAGTAGAGGGGAGATTTTCAAAGGGAACACAGAACATTTTAGATAGTTACACATTTTTTACTTCAAATAATCAGCAGAATTGTGTCTAATTTAATACAATGACTATGATTGCTGTGCTATTTATTTTATGGCTGTTCCCATTATCCAACAAAGTAGGCACTTTATTTCAGAGTCTTTTTTAGTGACTTAGGGACCTTCTGCCATGTCTGCAAATGCTGCTGGGTATAGTCTCCACTCCCCAGGATGTCATCACTGTGTGATTTGTATCTCCTTGCTCTCCATCTCCTTGCTACATATAATAATCTATTGTGCCCTACACACTGTACACTATAAGATATCTCCCAAATGTCCCTCCTTTGGAGCCAAATATCTGTCCCTCTTTCTTCCTCAGTTGTCCCTTTTTTGGTCTGATGTGCAGATATCTATGGAAATGTACTATATATCTACCAAAAGTGTTTTTCTACACTAAACATTTCATCATATCTCTTAATTATCTTCTTTGTTTTTCATCATTACTTTTCATCTGTACTGGCTTTTCAAAATAGCAAACAATTCGGGGTTTAACCAATCATTTTTTGTAGGGATGTCCAGATACCAGCTCAGATATCAGTGCCGATACTTGGCATTTTCACGAGAACTACCAGGGTTGCAGAGGTTGCAGCTGGGACCTGGCTCTGGCTCTCCACCACTGTGCTGAAATCATTAATCTGTATTGTTTTAGAAAAACTGGCACATGACAATAAACAAAAATGTATCAGTACTTGTATCTGTAAGTACTTGGCAAGTATCAGTACTTGTACTTGGAAAAATGGTATCGGTGCATCACTTGTATATATTTATAAAAAAAAATAATGCATTAAAATGGGGATGTACAAATCCCAGGAGCTCCGTATGCTCTTTAAAAATGATAGCGGCCTCCTAACTTTTGATTTTTTTTCTCTAGTCTAGTCTTGTAGCTGGAAAAGTATCTGTACTTGTACTTGCACCGAGTACGGTACTTGGTATCTAATCCCTACTTTTTTGCATAGAAATACTATACTATAAATACTAATGGTCTGCATAAGTAGGAACATGGAAGGGGTGTGTTCATTGTGCTTGAAGGTGTCCCTATTTCTCATTTCAGAGAAAGTTGGGAGGCATGCATTATGTAGGCAGATCAACTGCCTCCTTTTCATTACAACATGGCAGGTGTAGTATGACTGCGAACTTTAGCCTGTGTGTAGCCAGGTATAGTAATCTGAATCTACACTCTAAAAGTGTGATAACAGTGTGGCCTTACTCTTCCAGAATAACTGTGTCCTGTGATTAAGTAAATATTTTCACCATAGTGCAGGTTCATTGTTGGGCTATAGACCCCATAGACATAGAGGCTGTACTTAGTCCTGTCTGAGTACAGTGCTAAAGATAGATGCTCTACCTGGGCTGCTGTGGAAGGGTTAAATATATATATTATATATTAATAAATATACAAAGCAAATTTGAAAGTTTTTATTTTTTGGTGTATAAATATGTAATTATATGTAATACATGTTGTTGTATTTATATTTTGTACAACCCTTTTGTAATGTAAAAGTAAACAAAATTATTATACATTTTTTGAGATGCCAGAATACAGTATCACTGATGTTGTCCTTATGATTCGCACTGCTCTGTAATGCCACAAACTAGACATGTGCGATTCGTTTAGTTCCGAATCGAAATTCGGACGCATTTTCGGAAATTCGGATATTCAGATGTATCCGATTTCCGAATTACAGCTAAAACGAATACAAACGAATCGAAATTCGGACGGAATTTCAGAAATTCGGAGATTCGGATGCATCAGAATTCCGATTTACAGCTAAAACGAATGCAAACAAATCCGAATTCCCGATTTCCCGAAATTCGTTAGCGGTAGTCCGGTCGAAATGTCATTTATTGGACGAAATTTCGTTAACAGCAAAGTGACATTAGAAATTTTTTTTTTTTAGTCTGCAGAAGATAAAAACAAAAAGTGTGAGGTTCCCCCCAATTCATACCAGACCTTTTAGGTCTGGTAGCAATGTTAGGAGCGACCCTCCCCCAAGGATAGGGGGGGGGTTATTAGCCCCCGTATGTGATAGCAATAAAGTTTAGTGAAAAAAAATTAAAGTCCCCCCCCAACATTTTTTAGTAACACATAAAAAAGAATAAAAAAAAAAATGTTTAAGTCCCCACCCATACATACACGCATGCATACATGCGTCGGGGGCGCATACGTGCAAAAAAGACGATTGCGCCCATTACGCCGCACATGTTACATATCGCCGCAAACGTCGCAGTGAGAGCAATAAGTCTAGGGCCATCAATCACTGATAACACTAAACTGATGAGCGGTAAAAACGTTTAAAGCGTCGCCTATGGCTAATTTTGGTTGCGGTCGTTTTCTGCGATGTCGCTGGTGCGCGCAATTTTAAAGCTTGACATGTTTGGTGTCTATTTAACCGACGTGACCCGATCTTTTATATTTGACCAAAAAACTGGGTAATAATAAATGTTTCCTAACATAATGTTAAAAAACACGTTTTTTTTTCAAAATTTTCAGTAATTTTTCCTAATTATAATAAAAAATAAAACCCCCAGTGGTGATTAAATACCACCAAAATAAAGCTCTATCTGTCCCCAAAAAATGGTGTAAAATTCATTTCAGTACAGCGTTGCATGACGGAATAAACGTCAGTCAAAGTACCGCAGCGCTGAATACTGAAAAATGGCCTGGCCAGGAAGGGGGTCTAAACACCTGGTCTTGAAGTGGTTAATTAAAAAAAAAAATTGGCTCCATCGATGTAATCCAGCGTCAATCATGATGCACGGCCCCCGCCGAAATAAAAAAAAACCCGCCGCACGACGACCACCCGAACCCGACGAAAACTCGCCGCAAGATGACATTCAGCCCTAATGTCAACAGATGGGCAGAGCGAGCCGTGACGTCATGGCTCGCTCAGGCCATTTGACATTCTCAGCCGTCAAATACTACATAGCATTCGGAAACTTCTGAATGCTATTCGGGTCTGTGAGCCGAGGTGTGATAATGTTTTTCCCCCCCCATTTTGGGGGGCTGGGGTTCCCCCTTAAAATTCCTTTTAGGTCTGGCAGGGATTTTGGGGGGAACCCCACGCAATTTATTTATTTTTAACTTGGGGGAGGGTCCCTCCTAACATTCCTACCAGACCTAAAGGGTCTGGTATGAATTGGGGGGGAACCTCACGCTTCTTTTTTTTTTATCTCCTGCAGACTGTAAAAAAAAAAAAAACATTTTTTTTTCTAATGTCACTTTGCTGCTCACGAAATTTCATCCAATAAACAAAATTTCGACCGGACTACCGCTAACAAATTTTGTCCGAATCCCGAAACGAATTCAATTGCGGACCCGAATCAGAAAACCGAAATATGCAAATTCCGAATCAAAACGAAACCAAAAATTTTTTTTGCTAGTGCACATGTCTACCACAAACAGCTTAAAGGCATCTATAAAGCATGTTATTTTTTTTTACTGATATTTCCCTTGAAGTCGCAAAAAATTATAAAAATGCTTTTTTTGTATTAATACATGCACCCCATGGCAGTGCCAATATTGTTATGCCCTTTGTTTGACAATCCCTTGCCTATTAGCCTTAAAAATTACCAAATCGCAGACTTCAATAGGGTTCAGATTAACGTTCACCATTTCCAAAATGTTTCCTTTCAATAATTTTTATTGAGTATTTTTTTTTCTTTCAATCATTTATATTGAGAAATTAGCATTTCCAAAATGTTTGATCAGTTTAGCAAACCCGCTGCAAAACGTACCCAGGCACATTTACCTCATCACCAATCACAGTCAGGCAACTAATATTTTCGGAGAAGTCAGCAGTGGTACCTATTTTTCTCCTTACAGAGTGTATCTGAACCCAAAAACAAAAATTGAAATCAGCCTTACCAGCCAGAAGTGAATAGCCGAACAGTGTTCGGCTCACTTCACTTCTGATCGGTCATTCACTCGGCTGCCCTCGGCAGCTTTGTGAATAGACCCCATAGTGTTTCTTACCAGTCTTTAAATGTGGTGACTGCATATTTTTTTCTTTGTTCAGGCTTTTTTTCTTTTCTTTTTTTCTGGTAATCTGCAAAAACACACACCCTGTCCCTTCATGTCTACACTCATTTCTCCATTGTATCTATAGGGCCATCAATTTTTTGCTATACAGGCTGGACTTTGTTCATCTCAATTATATGGTGGATTGATGGGTCTAGTAGTTTACACAATAGAGATAAGTTCCTTTATCCTTTTACCCTAACAGGAAGTGACAAGGACACTGCATTTCTGGCAAGACACAATTTTTGTTCTTGCTGAAAATTTTATTATTGTTATTTTATATATGCTTTAAAGATGACCTGAAGTCAAAAAGTGAAAATTTTCTATTTCATAGCGATCATTTAGAAATGTTATTTGTTCCCAAGTAGTACTCTAAAAAACTTTACTTTTTTGCCTCAAATTCCTCCTGAAAAATAGCTTGCACGAGCTGTATATTTGCAGTGTGAAACTGAGGCCTCTGACTGCAAGTCCCAAGAGAGTTTGAGTAAAATTTGGAGGTCATTACTGTGGTGCTTACTGTTCTCGTTGCTGTAAGTTCTAACATGAGGAAGCAAAACCCAGCCTCTACCAAGATGGCCATCTCCACACAGAGACACAAAGCAAAACATGGCATGGTAAGTTTGCAATGGGAAAAAGATCAGCTGCATTGCGCCGTCGGGCATTACTGATGACTAGTCCTTTCCCCTCTGTCTGCTTTTTTGGGCACAGCTTCCAGAGTTCAGTGCTTCTTTATATTGAGAAATGTAGAAGGGACTCATGTGACACATATTTCATCTAGCACTCTAGGATCTGGGATGCAGGTCATTCTGCCATCCCCAAGTGGTATTTCTCGACCCGTATGCTACAATGCACTGCTTAGCATATTTATAAAAATATTCTTTAGATTCAGGTACTCACTAACTACCCAACTTAATCATGCTCCACCCATAATTAAAATAATATGTATTCACTGTACATTGGGAAAAAAAAACAATATATTCGCACAGCTTTATTTTAGTGCTAATAATAGCACTATGAGAATTTGACTTGCAACCATGAGCATCAGAGCAGAGAACAACTAATTAAAAGTTTGCAAAGATGTAGATTTTCTTTTCTTTTCTTTTTATAATTTACAGCCTCAAGCACAGACAGATTAATTTATGTCTTAGGTGTAATGAATAATTAATCTATCTCTAAATAAAATAAAAATATATACTCTCCAAGCAAATATCATAGTTCTTACACCATGTATGAGACCTAAACGGAATTTCTTCTCAATGTTTATAAAAAGTGTAAAATTATGTGGTTACGTTTTCACTATCAAAGGTGTTAAATAATATGTGAATTGAACTTTGCATCATCTGAAAACTATGTGCTTTTGGTTTAGTATTGGGATAAATGACAGGACAGATCTGCCTGAATTTCATTATAATATTTTTTCCATTGAAATATCAAGTTATAATTGACGTAACTGATTTTTTTCCATAAAGAAGATCGTTGTCACGTACCTTGGTATGAACCTGAAGTGACGAGGAAGGTCTTCCCTTGCTGCTCTCGTCTGAGCCCCACTGGAGATGGAACAGTAGTTGTACAGACAGAGAAGGGCATGAGTGCGTGTGGCTGGTATGACTGCTGGACACACTGGATACGCTGATGCTGACAACAGGACGCCAGAGACAGCTGGTGGATGATGGGCAGATCAGACGACACTTGTGTGAGAGGCTGAAGCGTAGTCAGGAACAAGCCAGATCGGTAACGTGTGGCCAGCGTGGTACATAAGCAGGTGACAGAAGAGGAGTCAGGAACAGATCAGATCAGAACAGATCAGAACCAGATCAGGAGGCAGAAGAATGGTCAGGGACGAGCCGAGGTCACAAGGCAGGCAGCAAGCAGGCAGAGTCAGGAATCAAGCTGGGTCAAACAGGTATCAGGAGCAGAAACACAGATGCAGGTTACAGCTGAAGATCTCTCAACAAAGTGCAGATGCAGGGGCCATATTTAAATATCACGTCTGACACCAAGGACATGCGTGTGCATGTTACTTGGGCGCGTACATGTAAGTTCTTGCGCATGCGCATTACTAGCAGCATAGCGCAGAATACGTGCATGCGCATCACGTGCAGCGATCCGGGCAGAAGCTGCACTATGGGTGCTGATTGATGCACCCTGACACTTGTATTTCCTTAACTTTTTTTTATTTCTTGCTTGCCTATGGCTGACCATAGATGTGCAAGACTTGACATCTTCATATTCCTGCCTGTATTTCAGGTATTACTGTGACAAGACTGACCATGGCTATGGAAACATAACCAAAAGACTTACCAAGGGTGCCAGATAGATAGGCTGGTGACACGTACCTTTCTGGCCTGGAAGTGCACCGACCTAGCCATTCAGCCACTGGAAGGATTTGGTTTCTGTTGCCATTTTTTTTGTACTCAGTAAACTCTCCTTATGGACACGTTGGCTCCACCTGCCAACCAGTTGTAGAAAATCTGCAATTAACTCTAGCTTTAAATACCGGACACTTCCTGTGCTCTGAGCCCGTTCATTTGGGTTAGTTTCCTGTGTGAGCTACCTCTGTGTCGTTTGTTGGATTTGACTCTTGCCTGTTTCCTGAGTATTCTTTTGCCTGCCAATTTTGTACCTTGCTGCCGTTTGTGTCAAGACCTTTGACCGCCTCTCGACTACTCTCCTAGATCCCGACTTTGTACCTCGCTGCTAGACTGTTGCCGACTCAGCCTGCTTGACCACTTCCTCACCTTATCCTCAGCCTAAGCTCCACTTCGGACTCAGCATACTACAGATGCGTTTCAGCTGGTGCCAAGGCCCAAAAAACACAGAATGAATTATACTAGGGAGGGAGGACAAACACTCAGGAGTGGAGTAACCAAACAGCAAGAACTTGGTCTAAGGGAGACCACACATAGACCAAAGCTACCAAGCAACAAGTGCTACAATATGATTGTTGCTGGTTTAGGATCAGACAACTTGCAAACACAAAGTCTAGATCCTATATTAAATGAAGGCAATCACAAAGATCTAAATAAACAATCATGTTGCAACATTGAATGATAATAAATCACCTGCTTTAGACCTGCTGGACAAAGAAGCAAGTGATAACTGGATGGAGCAAGGTGGAAACTCTGAAAGGTGAGAACAAGGCAAATGAGCCCTCGTTCACACCTGAACGTTTTGTAGCACGTTCTACGCTCGACGAACCCTCTACAAAACGCTCAAAAATATAAATCCCATTGTATTCAATGGTTTCGTTCCCACCTTGGCGTATTTCCGCCCGTCCCTAACGCACTACAAAACGGCCCACGCCTGAAAAGGTACAGGTACTACTTTGGGCCGTTTTGTTGCGCGTTTTCATTGGGATACAGCCAAGTAGCCTTCGGAAAACACGCAGCGGTCGCGCGACTTTATTACCGCGAACCGTGGTAAAAAAAACGCGCGACGGTCACGCGACAGACGCGCATATGCAATACGCCTAGGTGTGAACGAGACCTAAGCCCTCGTTCACACCTGAACGTTTTGTAGCGCGTTCTACGCTCGACGAACGCTCTACAAAACGCTCAAAAATATAAATCCCATTGTATTCAATGGTCTCATTCCCACCTTGGCGTATTTCCGCCCGTCCCTAACGCGCTACAAAACGGCCCACACCTGAAAAGGTACATGTACTACTTTGGGCCGTTTTGTTGCGCGTTTCCATTGGGATACAGTCAAGTAGCCTTCGCATATGCAATACGCCTAGGTGTGAACGAGACCTAAGAGTGAGAAGACATGCCGATAGACAAGAGATGTACAAGAAGCAGAGAGAAAGTCAGAGGAGCTGTGGACAGGATTACACAACAGTCAGGGAAACATTGGAGAAGCCAGGCAAACCTGGCCAATCTATTTATAGCTGGTTCAATTCTAATTATGTCATGACATTTCTATTACTGTGACCTTGGAGTTAATTTCTTACTTTCAGATTTCTTTAATTTCCCCATAAAGCACAGGCATTCTAATTGTTATCGGCAGCACATCTATGCTAGAATATGGCTTCCCTGCCAGTGAGAGAATATATATGGATTTTGTTCGAGGGAAGAGGTCAAGGAGTCTAATATCCTAGTATTCCATTATACCAAGGCGTTTTGGAGAGTCCAGTTACAATTGAGAATTTTAAAGTGTAACCTGAATCCTCCTAAAGCGTGACATTTAATATTGTATTAAATATTACATTTTCATTCTAATCTTTGCAGACATTCAAGATTACCTACAAAATTCAAATTCATCTCTCCTGCGACATAGCAGCTGACTGTATTTTGTGATCTGAATTTCCTGGAATCCTCTCACTCAGCTGTGTAGTTGATGCACTTGTTTCTTATCTCACAGACTTGTGCACAGAGCCTGAGGTCTAATAACATACAGACTGTATTTCCACAGCCCATCTCCCTAAGGTAATCCAATTTAGGAGACTGTGTTTATTAGAAACATGTAATGCAACACTGAGATGACAGTTGTGCATATTAGGCCTTGTTCACACCAAGCACATTCCAGGAGAAGAGCAGTTACAGACGGGAGCAAAACCTTTTTTTCCTGCTCTTGAACACTCTGGAATGCATACAAATGCCCTGGAACGCACGGAAAGCCCATTTTAAACTAGATTTTTTTTACCAAAAAACGGCCCGGAACGCATTAAAAACGCAGCACAACCCACTGCACTGCGTGTGCAGAAACTCATGCAGTTTTGCTCGCATTTGGTGTGAACAAGGCCTAAGGGGATACTGGCCATAATTTTAATTAGTTCCGTGACGGGACATATATATATGTATCTATTTATACACAACCAACCACTTGGTACTCATGCTAAACATTTTCAACAACTATACTATCATGGGCTATCCACACAATGAAAAAAAAAGCAAAAATATACAGAAATTTACAAGAGTTTTCCTAAAATTCCTGTGATGGATGTAGATAACCTGGCAGGATTTTTTTTTTAAGAAACTAGTGTAAGAATATTATGTAGTAGGAATATTCACATATGTTGTTTTGTTGGTATTATTGTTATAGCCATGTTATTACTATTGCTTTAATTGCTATATATTAAGTTTAAAGTATAACTAAAGGCAAAATGTTTTTTTAAATTGGTGAGGGGGTTAGAACTACTGTCAGGTTTTTACTGCTGTCTGTGTCTCCATTAGGAAAATTCACTCTCTCTAATTGTCCTGATCACTAATGTTACCAGGAATGAAAACGAGGATAAACCCCCAAATTTTGAATTGCCACTAAAAGAGAATAGAGAGGAGATGTTTGAAAACACTTGTTCACATCATAACTCCCTAAGGCCCCGTTCACATATAGCGAATTGTCGCGCGATTTCCGCCGCGATATCGCGCATTTTTGCCGCGCGATATCGCGAGAAGTCGCCGGCCAATGTTATTCAATGGAGCTGTCTTAACTCCATGTCGCGCGTCGCTCGTCGCTCGTCGCGGTCGCAAGTCGCTTCTACCGGACCCTTTTTTCGGCGGATTTTGCACGATTTTACTTTTTTTCTATGGAGCCCGACGGGGAAGGTCGCGCTACCGTCGCTGGATCGTCGCTGGAACGTCGCCCCGAAAGTCGCGCTATCCCGGCCGTGCGGATCCGCTGCAAAAGGTATGTCGCTATATGTGAACGGGGCCTAAAAGAGGATTTCTCTCACATTGAAAACATATCCTCTCACTTCCTGTGTAGTTTATAAGACAAGACGTGAAGGGAAATCTCCTTAACAGGACCCAGAAGGGAAAATAAAACTGTGCGGTTTCTTTTTTGTATGTTTTAAATGTTTGGCAGTTTGTTGGCACAGCTATCTCTGTAGTTGGCACTGAGATCAGCCTATCCTGGGGATGGGCAACTTGTTCATGGCAAGTTGTTTGACAGTTGGCTGAAGAAGAAGGATGTAAGAGGAGAGGACTGAGGCTTGACTCCCTGTGCAGCTTTTATTACTGGGAATCAGTGACATCCACCATTGGGTTTTGGGCATCATTGTCAGTGAAATATTGCTCTTACTGTTCACAGTTGAATAGACTGTCATTGGTGAGAATATAGAAATTGTGGATTAAAGGAGAACTATGAGGTGAGTGATTTTCACTCATCCTCATAGTTCTAGCCGACCTGTGACAATGAAACTGTCACAGGTCGGCTCAGTAGATCGGGAAGTGAGCGAACACATAATGGCGCTTGCTCACTTCTCGATCCTGTTCTGGCACAGAGCCGTGACAGGGGAGGGACTGGATTCCTCCCTCCCTTCTCCGATCCTCCAGCGCTGACTGGCGGAATGGACGGGGGAGGGTACAGCTGGCTCTGCCTCTAGATAGACAGAGCCAGCTGTCACTCACGCACCTGGGTGGATCCAGACATAATTGTCGGGATCCGTTCCGGCTGCGGCGTCTCAGTATACCGCGAGCTGTAGCTCGTGTTATACTGAGCTTTGGTTGATGGGAGGACGCTAGTTTGTGGGGGTTTAACACAGCGGATGTCAACTGGTTAAAGAAATCTCAACCAAAGAGATTACGGTTACTGGGCAATAATCAGGCCTGAGTGGCCCAAGATTCTCCCTTTTCACTAACAACAACTGCTGTGGATCTGTGTAGGAGCGTTTCTGATCTAAGAACTTTGTGTATTTTAAATTAGTTAAATGCATTGAAACATAATTATACTGTACACTCTGAGTAGTCTGGAGAACTGTTAACACAGAGGTGTCAAACTTAAATACACAGTGGGCCAAAATAAAAAAAATGCTCTAAGTCGAGCCGGGCTGGTTCACACAGTATAATACCGTGGTCTATACAGTACATCACACAGTATAATACTGTGGTCTTTACAGTATATCACACAATATAATAACAAAGCTTGTACTTAATTATTAAAAAGCATGATAAATAATTACAATAAAAAAATTCTTTTTACTTTTTTAATTTACTTTCCCTTTAAGAAATAGCCTAAATATTTAAATAATAAAAGCCAAAAACAGACATTAAATAGTACAGAGCATTTACAACAAAAGAATTTACTTACGAAAAAGTTTTTCCATCTGGTGCCCACTTCTGTGGATTCTTCCCCTGCTTTCTCTCCTCATTGCGCAGGGAAGATATCAGTGGGAGATCAGGAAAATCATAAATTAGAGATGTTTTAAAAAATTGTTTTATCTCTATTTAAATTACAGTAAAAACAAAAGTATGTTGGGGGATGCTCAATGGGGACAGTATGGGGTCCATACTGTTCCCATTGAGCATCCCCCACATAATTTTTACTATTCATTTAAATAATAGAGATCAAAATATTAGATTACATACTAGTGTGGAGGCAGGTGGTACACAGGTGTCACAGATACTACTTTCAGTATATCACTCCCCTTCTTCTCCATGACTGCTACAGTACAGAAGAAGTGATGGAGAAGAAGGATGGAGAAGAAGGGGAGAGATATACTGACTGACAATGTCACAGCACAGTACCTGCAGGCTGCAGCTCTCCCGGCTCCCTGTCGTCTGTGTTGGATCCTGATTCCCGCCAAGGAGCACCTCACGTCATCTGGATGGGACCTCGGGACCCCTTCTGTCACCTCACCTCACGGCCACACCTCCCTTGTCACGCTGTGCTGCTGCCAGGCTGCCTTCTGGGTAATGCAGTCCTATGGCCGGCGGCAGCTCTCCGACTCCTCAGTCCCATGAAGATCGCCGCGGGCAGCGTGAGAGAGCGGCCGGTGGGCAGGGCCAGATCTATTGATAATTAATTATCATCAGGGGGGCCAGAGATAATTCCGTTGTGGGCCGGTTCTGGCCCGCGGGCCTTGAGTTTGACACGTATGTGTTAACAGTTTGAATTTAAAAGGTGTTTGTGGCTCATAAAT
>NW_017308113.1:254439-267366 GCF_000935625.1 Nanorana parkeri | reverse complement strand
TATATGTTGTCTTTTGCAAAGACTCATACTAAGAGACTACTAGTTGTTTAAACTACAGTTTCTTCTACTGTGCATTGATGTAGTTTGGATTGTAAGGAAATTCTAACTCCAATGTTTGGATTACTTGTCTAGTCTAATTAATATTTTTCTAATTCAGTTATTCAGAAATGTATGTTTTGAGTTCTCATTGAAGATATACATCATATTACAATTATACTTAGAGCTGCCAGTGTAAAAAAAAGGTGCAAGGACTGTTCTGGGACTGTCATCCTGATCTTGGTCTCAGTACTTTCTGGATCACTGCAACAGTGATCACTGCAACAAGTATTCAGAATGGCAGACTTTAAAATGTGTTGCCATCTTCCATATGCTGCAGCATCAGAGTAGCTCAGGGGTGAGGAAGTCATGAAGGTCCTTGCATTATGTTGCAATTCCTTTGTAATAGGGATGTCCCGATACCGATGCTAGCATCGGAATCGGGCCCGATACAGGGCATTTTGACAAGTACTTGTACTTGTCAAAATTCTCTATTACTGCAGTGTTGGACGTATGTGCTGTATATGTACTATGGATCATGATTTAACCTATTCATGTTAGCAGGGCAGAATTGTGAGAGCCTCCCACAAGCTGAGCACCGAGATGCGATGCAGCGATCCTGCCCAGCGCCGACTACGAGAGGCACCGCGTGAGGCAACAGGGATCGGAGTGAAACTGTGAGTTTCTCCGAAGGGAAGCTGGGACGGGGCTGGCTGTAAATCTATTGCTATAGTGTACTGGACGTGTGTAATGTGTATGTAGTACATATATACAGCACACACCTCCACTACACTCCAGCAATAGAGTTACAATTCTCCGCTGCTAACATGAATAGGTTAAACCATGATCCATAGTACATAACATGTAGTTGTACTATGGATCATTTAAAGTCACCTGTCCCTTTAAGAAAAAGTATCGGTAATTGGTATCGGCAAGCACATGAGGGGATGTACTTGTACTTGGGCCTGAAAAAGTGGCATCGGGACATCCCTACTTTGTAACATGTAAAATACTTTCATATGTAAAATACTTTCTACATTCTATATGTGTTTATAAATATGTTGTTTGATGGAAGAAGCAATGTTTTATTCTTTACTTGATATTTAAAATCTATAAAAAAAATTGTTTTTGCTTGAAAATAGGTTTATACACAGCCGGTATGAGATACAAAAGGGACTAGTCATCAGAAAAATTAGTATTTTATGACCAACAACTCAGTGGCTCAATGACTGAAAATGTAAGTGCTTTTTCTGGCAAATTAAATTTCAGCTTTTATTATTAATTGTTGCAATATATCACCTGAGTAAATTATAGCAGAAAACCTTTTATCAATAGCTTTAGGGAAAGAAATTGCGTGGAATGATATACTGAATATATGCAGCTTAAACTCCTTTGTGTGATCCTTTGCTGTTACAAGCAGGAAATAGAATATTTGCTACCTAGCATGCAAATGGTTTATTTTAGAACACAGAATGCATTGATTTAAAGGGCTTACAAAGGTGTACATATTACAAAATCAAACCATCAAATCAAATTCAATTGACTTTTTGTGTATTTCCTCGTGCAGTCTGTGCTGGTTCATAAATAGCCTAAATGGACCATTTGCAGGGGGGTTTCTTTTTGTCTAATTGACATAAATCCATCTTGTATTTTTTACCTCTATGGTAATTACTGTAATCGTATTGTACTGCTTCTGTATTTATTTTATGAACCCACAAATCAAAACTTTAAAGTCCAATATAACAGATTTTAAAACAATATAAACTATAAGATATATCACAAGAGAACCTTCATAGTGTTATATTCAAGCAAACTTATAACTGTCACACATGTGTGAGAAATTGAATATGGGCTTATGAAGTAAAGCAAAGAAAAGTACAGTAAAATACATTGAATAGCTAGCGTAAGTGTGTTTTGTGAATTAGTTTGTTATTGCCAATTACTCTTATTGACACTTTTGAAAATTTTCTTTTAGTTACAGTTTTAAAACATCATCATAGATAAATAAATGTTTTTTTATGTATGTAAGCTAGGATATTGTTAAACCCTGGCTTCCAGGGCACAAGCTCACAATGCCTGAGGTCTTGTTTACACCTTCATAAATAACTGCATTTTTTCCTATCCAGATCTTTAGAAGTATGTTGGATAGATTAATGAATGAACTAGAGAAACCAACATTCTTTAAATCATAAGGTTCTTGTGTTTGCCTGCAATTCATAATGCCTATTTATTTAGCTAATAAATGCATTACTATTGAAGGAGAATTATGGTGTGAGTGAAAAACACTCATGCCCATAATTCAAGCTGACCTGTGACACTGAAGCTGTCACAGGTCGGCTCTATTGATTGGGAAGTCAGCGAACACATACCGCCGATCACTGACTTCCCGATCCTCTCCCTGCAGAGAGCGGTGACTGTCAGTTACCGCTCTCCGCAGGGATTCCATTCCTTCTCTCTTCGTTTCTCACCCTCTTTCTAGTATCCTTCTTGTGTCTATTATTACAAACATAGAAATACCAGTAGCTAAATGTCCATATTGCAAGCAATGGTTATAGTTAGATTTAGGGCATAGGTCAAGGTTTAGGGTTTAGGCATAAAGTTATGCTTAGGTTAAAATTTAAATTTTCCTCTATTTTTAAAATAACAACAAACACACCTCTAGAAATGTTTAGTAATGACAATTTACAAACACATTGTCGGAGATACCTGGGGAGACGCTTCGGTCACCGTTCCGAGCGACGCCCTTCTCATCTACAGGGTGTAGCTCCGCCCACTTCCACTCAGTCAGCAGCTTAAAGCCGCCTAGTTTGAAAGTGCTCAGTGTCCTGTCAATGTTGCTGAGACCACGCTGAGCACTTTCCTCCCTACAGCCGCATGCTGACACCTCTAGTGTTGCTGCATGTCATCAGCTCTCCTGCCATCTGTTGAAGGATCCTCTGCAATCCACCTCGGATCTTCCTTGTTTGGCTTGCCACTCCACACTGTTTCCTGTTTGCACAAAGTAAAGACCACCAGCTGGGTTGAGCGTTCCCCTGCATACTTACCTGAATCCAACTCAGACCTGAGTGAGAGGGGCTCCCCTGCGGGAACTGCGGAATCACCTGTATTACCATCAGAGATTCCATATACAACCAGAGAGACTACCACCAGTACTGCTAACCGCAAGTATACTACATGGTTAACCAATGTGCCTTCTGGGATTGAACATATATCATATCAAGTTATTTAGTGGGCATTTGCAGGGGTTAATCTAACTGCGTGTGCTCTCGGGAGACTATTACCACTACTGCTAAAACAACAAAATATTATATACCTTATCCAGTGTGCTTCCAAGGATTAACCCTTTTACATACAAAGTTATTCATTGTACTTTTGCAGGGGCTAATCTGACTCTTTGTGCACACTGGAGGATACCACCACTATTGTTAAACACCAGTATACATGTATGACGTAATACATATCTCTAAAGTTCTCAAGTTGTTTTTAAAACCCTTATGGATTCGTATGATGAAATACTGATTCTTCCATTTACTTATTTTGTAACCATTAAGCTATCATACATGCTGTGGTAATCAGACTCTCTTGGAGCCTAGCTTCATAGACTCTCTCCCAATCCTGGGAGAAAACGCTCTGCAGCTGTGATCCATAGACAGTACACCACACACAATAGAATTCTGCGTCACTGTTTCTGAGTGAAACGTTACACACATACTTCTAGATAATTGCAGGCTTTGTATTCTTTGCATACCATATTTCTCTTTTCTTCTCCAGTCTTCTGGCAGTGGCCATGTTTACTAAGGGCAGATTACTTGCTCTAGTTTTACTTGGATTTCTGGCACATATGGCTAGACATGTGACTAGGACATGTGACCATGCACATCATCTCAGGTTAGGAAAATGCCTTGAGAACTCGTGAGATTACAAATGAGATTTCCCAGCAATGCTTTGCTAATGACAAGACAATCCCAGTGTGCAATGCCTTTGCAAACGAAAGTAATTTTGCTCTTTCAAAGCAGGAAGTGAATAGTGTCCAGTATTTCAAAATCACAGCATTTTACACCTGACATGTCTTTGTTATTATTAATCATCAAACATTGAGGGATGCATTGGTAGAATTTGATTTTTGAGTGTAAAGGTCTGCTTTAGGGATTAGATAGATAAGGGTTTGGTTACTTAGGGGTTAAGGCTTTGTTTATGTTTAGGGGTAATTTGAAGTGGGGGGTAGTTAGGGGATACAGTAGGTTTAAGGTAATGGGAAGTTACCATTATGTTGGGCTTATCTCTGCGATGTACTAAAACTACAGCAAACAAGGAATCCATTTAGTTATTTAACCCCAGTTGTCATAAAAACTTTATTTTAGAAATGTTAATTCACAAAACCTAAATGTTGCTCAGGTGTGAAATTTGAAGTTTACTGTTTAAATCCATATTTGCTCATTAATTGTTGTTTTACCTTACCAAAAAGCAAGCTATGATGCATGCATTACTTGCTAATAGGACTGTTATTGGCAACAGTTGTTGGCTGTCATTGCTGAGAGTAACGGTTCATATGACACATAACAATCGTTATGGCTTAGTGGGGAGGAAGGAAGCAAACATCATTTCTGCACAGGGACCCTTGTTTACTTTGTCTGCCACAGGGATTTTCTGACAGCACTGTTTATTAGGAATGATAATAACATAGATACAGCACATTCAAACTATCACAGAATATTAGATGATAATTGTCGTAATCTATGACCTGAAAAACATCCCTTGTTCAAGGAAGTGAAAAGCCAACTAGTAACATCCAGTGGAATAACAGTACACACTATGAAAAGTCTCATGAGTTAAATTTTTCATTATCAGAAGAAAACGAATAGTGTTTACAGAAGGTACGAAAGGAGAACCATCAAGAAGCCTTCATAATCGTAGATAATGAAACTACCCTGGAAGCAGCCTTAGTAGATACAATGCAGCTGATTTATTAGGAAAATTGAGAGAAAAAAAATAATATATACATCCAGAAAGGTGTGTTGCAAATGTCCTCCAGCATTTAGATTTGGATGTGCATCACAAGCAGGTTCCACTCCGCTGTAATATTCACAATTCCAATAAGTGAGGCACTCCTTACATGCATTTACATGCGTTATCTATTTTAATTCATTCAGATCAATACAAAGAGCAGTGCAACTGAATATAGTTTTTACTCTTCATCATGTTTAAGGTAAATTACAGAAACTGCACAATACCCCCATAGTAGAAAACATCTCATTAGATTGATAAACATACCATTGAAATCAGTCCAAAATCAATACAATCGAAGAACCATCCCCATCTTGTCGACTTAATCTGTACACCATAAATCCACAGGGATCCAGTCATTATGTATACAAATCACACACAAAACATATAGAAAACTGCATAAGATAAAATTATCCTTTTCCACACATATAATCCAAATATAACAATATCCAAATAGTTTCAGCTTCATCAAACTATAACAGTGTCATGCAATCCTATCTCAGCATGGGTGCCACACCACTATCTCAAACTCAATCTGTCAAAAACTGAGCTTATCATTTTTCCTACTCTCTGCCAACTTCCCCATCAAAATCAACAACACTACGATCAACCCCTCCCATCAAGCCAGGGTACTCAGTGTTAATCTTGACTCTGAGCTCTCCTTTCAGCCCCACATCCAATCACTATCCAAATCTTGCCGACTCAACCTCCATAACATTTGCGAAAATACGCCCCTTTTAAACAAACGAAACCACAAAGCTTCTAATTCACTCCCTTGTAATCTCTCGTCTCGACTACTGTAACTCCCTCCTTGTTGGCCTACCACTAAGCAGTCTATCATGAATGCTGCTGCCAGACCCATCCACCTTACCAACCATTCAGTGTCTGCCGCCCCTCTCTGCCAATCCCTCCACTGGCTCCCACTTGCCCAATAAATAGAATTCAAAATACTAACAACAACATACAAAGTCATCTACAACTCCGCCCCAACCTACATCACTGACCTCATCTCAAAATATCCCCCAAACCGCCCTCTCCGCTCCTCTTAAAACCTCCTGTTCTCTAGCTCTCTCATTATCTCCTCCCATGCTCGCCTCCAGGACTTCTCCAGAGTGTCCCCCATCCTCTGGAACTCCTTACCCCATTCTGTCCGCCTATCTCCAACGCTGCCCACCTTTAGGTGATCCATAGAAACCCATCTCTTCAGGGAAGCCTACCTCATCTCAACATAACTGCCTTTTACTTCCTCCAATAACTCAATCCAAACAATGATTACCTTTTGTATAACTTGCCCCTCCTACTAGATTGTAAACTCTCACGAGCAGGGCCCTCCCAACCCTATTGTTCTGAAACTGTATTGTACTGTAAATTGTATTGTATTGTACTGTAAATTGTATTGTAACTGTACTGTCTCCACTATTTTGTAAAGCGCTGAGCAAATTGTTGGCGCTATATAAATCCTGTATAATAATAATAATCCTCAAAGTTCCTATTCAATACATCACTGTGTAAAGAAGACAGTTTGTTAACTCATCACATCTCTCTTTTCCTCAGATCCAAAATCCTATCACCTCTTTTTTCTGGGTACATGATCCAACACAATAAAATGCAGGTCAGTCTCCACGTGACCCTATTCCTCAAAGTGTTTAGTTACAGGATAAATTCCCTTCCCTTTTAATATTAGTGTACACTGTATACAACTCAGACATAGATACGACTCACATTGTTTAGGACCTAAAAATATCCCTGCTTGGTCAGGGCCCCTATACTCAGATCTCACTATTCTGTCACCAGTCCTAAGATTCCTGGGGAAAGTTTGCAAGGGAACTAATTGTCATATGCCCTGAATAGCATATGCCAATGTTTTTTGATCACTGAGAAACTTTTTTTGCTCTGGGGGAAACTGTTGGAAATGCAATCTTTTTTTTTTTTTTTACCTATCTTGTACTCTTTCTTTCTATAAAATACTTTTACAGAGCGAACTGAGATTTGTGAAAAAGTTCTTCTAGGTATACTCACAATCTTTCTGTCAATTTCCTAACCATAACAACTGCTTAGTCTTGTCAGTCACTATTCTAATTACTCTCAAAGACTGACATCTAGCTACTGATCTAAAAACATGTGGTGGATGAGAACTGTCAAAACATAATTGATTTTCGTCAGTTTTGTGTACTTGCCAGTCTGCAGTTTACCAGAATCTATGCATAATCTAGTATCCAGAAATGACGCTTGTGCTAGGTCCATAGTCATATTGAATTTGATTGGTGGATCACATGTTCAGTTCTACCTGAAACACATGTGGGGTTACAATGTTGCCACGCGAAGACATCATCAATGAAACACCACCGGACCATACAAATCTCTAAATCCTGCATAAACGCCCCCATAAAAGTAGGACAAAAAACAATAAGCGCACAACTGATACTTGGTCAATGAAAAATCACGGGCTATGAATTGTGGTGTGCAGGCTCTCACTGACAGGGAGAGGACCCTGCAAATTCAAATGGTAAACAGAAACAAACAAAAGAGAGCGCTACTACCTGATCTTAAATGTCATCTATTCATGAAGGAAAGAACAAATGTGTGTAACTTACAGTTTGGAAGTCTGCAAATGTGTCAAGGATGGTGAACCAATAACCGATGTACTGAGGAAGTCCAAAGCCGAATGCTGCAGCAGTGGATAGATGAGGAGGCGCTGTGAAGTTTCTAAGCGGCACGCGTGCACGGCTGGCTGACTGCAACTTCTGTAAATAATCTCCTGTATCTTTCAAAAAAAGATGTAGTCTCTTGTACCAATGGGGGCAGAATCTTATCAAGACAAAAAAATGCAACTGGAACAAAAATCAACTCCTTCCCTGAGACCATGACAATGGATCCATATGACTTTTGGGCAAATGTATACAATGCTGGTATTCATGGCTGTAAATATTCAAACAATTCCCTTGTAATATTACCTTTCCCTAAATCTTGTGACAGGATTTCTACAATCATTTTGCTTTATGCTCCATGTGAGGTCTGCTGTCTGCTGTGTCTGCCAATCGTTGTTCTATCTCCCCAACATACATATTACCTGCGGACGCAGGTAAACAGTCAGTTGCTAAGGGAATGACTGGTTCAGCTCCCCTTCCTCAGAATTATAGGGGTTATCCGAATCAATGTTGTGGCTTCCTTATCCAAGTGGGCATTTATTTTAAAATGCTCTGTTATGCTTTTCCACCCAGTAGGTGGGCTCCCTGATATCGTTGCTCTCAGATAAGGCCTTGGCGGATCCCTTATGGGAGAACAATAAACCTGTCATACACGATTACTCAAAATTTTTTGCCTCCTTTCATAGGGTATTCAATGTATAGGCTCGTTCCACCTATGCTGCCAAGCAGCTCATGTCTATCCTACAGGGTACAAGAACCGTTGCCGAGTATGCTATTGAATTTTGTACTCTGGCAGCATTCTTATATGGCATCTCCGATACCTTGAAGGGTGAGATTGTGGCCAAAGACCTGCCTTGTGAGCTCGATGCTCTATTTTCTTTCCTGATTCTGATGGATACCAGGCTAAGGGAGATGCCATCTTTTAGAGAGCGTCTGTGGAGGCCTCCTGCCAGACTGACTCCCAGATTTTCTTTCCTACCCATTCCTATGTCACCTCCCACGCCTCCTGGGGATGGTGCTTCAGGCAGTGAACCCATGCAATGAAATAATGAATGTGCAGCGCTGTAGGTGTTTGATGTGTTACACATCTATTAACGTGCTAAAATTCCTACAATGGGTAAAGTGTAATCCCTTTTTCAGGGATATATGAATATGAAAAAAATTGTGTTTAAACAATAAAAATACAAACAATATTGGGTGATCCTAGTGTCTTCACATAGCAATATCCTTAATTATTAAAAGGAAACAAGTGCCTCATAAAATCCACTGTGTAGCTATATAACAGCCAACTTAATCAAATCCTATACAATAGTCAGTGATAATTCATCAAAATAAAGTTCATCAAAATAAAGTTCATCAAAATAAAGTTCATCAAAATATAGTTCAATTGTGATGATAATGTGGAAAATCCAAAGTAGAAAAAAATGAAGCCCAGACAGAAATATTTCAACACCGCTGTGCAAGTGCCCACGAAGTGCGCACTCACCCCACCGTTTGTGGAAAATAGACAGTGTAGATCATTCTATGCGTCCACATTCAAGGTATTCTATCCGGCAGTATCCCGTCAGTTGAGCATTTGTGGGATCATAAAAGAAAAACTCCTCATGGTGTGGCAAGTATACACGTTTATTTAAAAAAACATAGAAAACTCACAGTTTAAAACAGCAAAAACTGGCTGTTCAAACACAGCACCAAATCCAGCGTCCGCCAAGCATGTACTTCTTGATCGTGGTATCACATGGAATAGGCCCGCCCCAACGCATTTCGTCACAGTCGACGTCCTCAGGGGGTTACAGGTCTGAAAGACCCCTTATGTCTCCATAAAGAGAACCTGTCACACCCTATCTGCTATTACATAGGGGGCTTTTTATCCCCCTATGTGATAGCAATAAGTTTAGTGTAAAAAAAAAAGTGCTTAAAAAAAAAAAATGTAAGTAACATATAAGAAAATAAAAAAAATGCCAAAAAAAGATTTTAATTCCCCCGCCCCCCACGTGCACGCACATACATAGGCAAACATGTGTCGGTGTGCCTAACTGCAAAAACAAAAATTGCACTACACATGTTATATATCGCCGCGAATGTCGGAGTGAGAGCAATAATTATAGGACCATCAAATACTGTTAGCACTAAACCGATGAGTGGCAAAAGCTTTTAAAATGTCCCCTATGAAAAATTTGATGTATTGAAGTTTTTTGCAGCTCAAAAAATTGGGTATTATATTCTGTTTCTGTGCGCTAAATTTCATTTTAGTGTATGTTATCCTAAAAATACTGGTTTGATGAACATTTGCGCAAATACTCTGCGACATAAAAATTGCAACCAGCCTTTTATGTACATGTACTATATACTACATATAGAGTGCACTGAACAATAGATTTACAATTATCCTCTGCTAATATGAATGGGTTAAATGATCCGTAGTACATGATATGTAGCCCTGTACCCCCTTTTCCACTTACAGAGCTAGGTTATTTTTCTTTTAAATAAATATTAATGTAATTTTATTGGTATCTATCTACCATTAGCTGCCTCATTTCCCACCCTCGGCTTATATTCGGGTCAATACTTTTTCCCAGTTTTTTTGGGTAAAATTAGGTACCTCGGCTTATATTCGGGACGGCTTATACTCGAGTATATACGTAACCTGGCCTCTGCTTTCAGAAAATATATCATTGTTTGGGCGTTTGAAGCTGTTTTCTAGCCAAAAATTCAGATTATTTCATGTGTGCGCAAATAGTAAGAAATTGCTCCAGACAGCAAGTGGTTAATATATATGTTTTTATCTTCTTTTCCAGAATGAGGATGAGTAAAACGTACCTTTTAATCATGTTAGTAAAATGAATACAATTAAGACATGGTAAGAAACCCTTTTGTTTTGGTACCAAGAATGTAAACATCCGAGGTACCGAGGCCAGTAAATCATCTCTTAAAATGTATTTCTTATAGATCTCCCTTTTCTATATGATCTAAGAGGAGGTTTAACAAACTCCTCTATCCCTGGATAGTGTTCCTGCAATATCTTCCAATGTTTAAAAAAAAAAATCTTGTAAGTCAAATCTGAATGTGTATGATATTGTGATACAAGCATTATGCATGTGCTTTTCAATTTCTTTTGTAATCCCAGGAGTTCTGATCTCTCTCTAACATGTAACCTGCCTTTCTCAAATTCCAAACTTTCCACTGGATACTCTCTTTTTATAAATCTCCATTCTCCAATCATTTTCTCCAATCATAGTATTCTTCTCCCATACGACCTACCCTAGTCAATTGACTGCGGGGGAGAGAATCGAAAACAGACTATGGGTGAAAACTAGATTGTAAAGTTGCAATCTGTAGGTTTAAAATAGGTCTGTTTCAAGTCTACCACCCACCTTGTAGATCCTCATATCACTTATTATAAGCCAAATTATGCTTCAAGCGTTCAGTCACCTGGTTTACCCATTTCTTAAATTTCAGCAGAGACTCGTAGTCCACCCTCCATATAGCAAACACGTCATCAATTTAGTGGACCCATATGACACCGTGTTCCTGGAACATCACATTGAAATAAACAAATTTATGCTCAAATAATACGTCCATAAATGCATTTGCATATGGAGGGGAGAGATGCAATCTCATAGCTGCAGATAATAGTCATCCTAAAATATAAAAGTAATTTTGAAGTATATTCCTCAACAACGTAAGATAGAAGTCAATTTGGACATCTACATTGTTTCCACTCTGTAGCAATGCATTATTAACCACTTCAATTTGTACCCTGTGCTCAGTAGAAGTGTATAAATTGGCTACATCCCAGGTAACAAGATAACATTCCTCAACAATATGTATTTGTTGCAACTTAATTAGTAAGTCAGTTGTATCCTCTAAAAACTATTTACCTTTACTGAACAAAGTAGAGATAATTGTATCCAAATAAATAGCTAGGGGGACGCAAAAAGAACCCCTACCAGCTGCAATTGGGCTCTCTGGGGGATAAGATTGATTTTTATATAATACAGGTGTTATAGGAAATTTTTCTACTAAAGATATAGTCAATGCCTTACCTATAATCCCCATATCTAATGCTGATTTGATAGTTCTCTCTATCCTTTTCACAACCTCTAATGTAGAATTGCAATCCAATTTTCTATATACCTGTGTGTCTGTCAATTGTCTCTGAAACTCTTTAACATATTCAGATCGATCCATAATTTATCAAGGATCCCCCTTGTCTGCCGGTTTCAATACAATCTCAGTTCATTCTCTTTTAGTGATGTTAAATCTCCTAGCATAACCTCTATCCTCACCGGAAGATAATTGTTCCACATCTTTCAAAACCTTACTGACATACATTTCTACTGGAGAATATGTTGTAGGTGGAACAGTGACACTTTTATTGTGCAACCCCACATCTCTTAATCACAACGCAGACAGAGTGGAATGTACTGTCACTGGTTTCAAATGAAACATTACTGTTAAGTTAACTTTTGTTACAAAACAAATGATACAAGTCCTGTTGCAACACAATTCTGTCCATATTAGTAGTAGGAATAAAGTTCAAACCTTTATTAAGAACAGCGTCCTCATCCTGACTTAATGTCACAGATTTAATGTTATGTGTTATGGATGAATCCGTCTTTGTTGTTCACTCTGTGAAGGATCGGGCTGGGTCCAAACCTAATGTATATTTATACATGTGGATATAAGGAATAAACTCTTTAGATTAACTTTGACTTTTTCCTTGTATGTAAGAGCTGAGGGCTGATTCTGTGTGTCTGCATGCACATACTCCTGTAATGGATCTGCAGGTTGGTGCTTCCTGCACATTATACTCAAAGCAGAACTCCAGGAATTATTTTTATTAACCCTTGTAGTGGCTTCACCCTGCACTGCAAGTGTTAACTGCTCATTTGTGTCTAGGTTAAAAAACAAGGATATATTCACCCAAAGCTCCAAGCTGGATTCTTCTTGGACCGGTCACTGAAATGTCTCTCCCCGTCCTTCAGTGGTCTAAGGTTCTGTAAATCATCACATCTAAGCACTCTGCATGGATGTGAGGACACTGAGGTACATTCCAATGTGCTGCGGTGGTGGAGATATGCTGGATGGAGTGCCGTGACAGCTGGCTGGCTCTGAGTTTTAGGTGATTATATCTTTGCCATTTAACACCTAGACACAAACAAGCAGTTAACCCTTACAGTGCGAGGGTAGCCCCACTGCAAGGGTTAATACAAATAATTCCTAGAGTTCTGTGTAT
>NW_017308113.1:230886-254412 GCF_000935625.1 Nanorana parkeri | reverse complement strand
TATATATATATGATGTAAAACAAAAAATATGAAGACGTATCAGAAAGGCATTTTCTGATTTTATTACCATTTGCTGCTCTGAAAAGGGGGAAGAAGAAATGATGAATAACTGATTAACCTCTTGCCTTCACAAATTGTCTGCTTGTTAATTTTTCTATCAATATATTGAGGTTGATTTACTAAAGAAGTTGAGCATATTCAGTGAAAAAATTGTGTTTTAATATTCACTTCAATTATTCAATCATGTTCAATCATCTGCAAATTACTTGTTATTCAATGTGAACAGGAATTTGCTTTTCAAATGATTGCATAATAGACCTGAATATTCACACAATTTTTCGAGTGAAGCTTCTGAACTTCTTTAGTTAATTAGCCACATTGTAAATTACCACTTTTCCTTTACTACACATATTATCTTGCTGAAGGCATATGGGACATTAATGTCATGGTCATATTAATATAGTATTTGAAAAGTATTGGCAAGTCCTCTGCGTGAAAATGCTGGGGATTTAGAGAGGTATTTGATGTTGAACACCAAGAAAAAGATCCATCCTGTTTGTTAGTGGCATAGAGATAACCCCATCTACCTAGGAACTGCAATATAAAAAAAAGGAGTGTGATTCAGATGATGAAATCTGAATAAGGAAGAAAAATATCCAATCTTCTAATTTGCACAGAGGGAATTGTTGTCTGTAAATTTCACCCTCTCAGATAATTGTCCAAAAATGGATATGAAAAAAGAACCACACACTGGGTTTATAGATGGAGTGATACAGAGGCGGCTCTAGACTTTGTGAGGCCTTAGGCGAAACTCAAAACGTGAGGCCCCCACCTACACCAATAATCAGGGCTTGAAAAATCCACTCGTCCTCTCATCTGTGACGAGAGGACGCCGGAGCCCGACGAGTAGCTTCCCGGCCGGCCGTTGTAATTACACAGCCGGCCGGGAGCTTTACATTCAATCGATCGTGCGTCTCTAGAGATGCCCGACCACTTGTATAGGAGCAGGTGTCACTGCCTTGCCGGTCCTGAGATTCGCTGTCCCCGATGCAGCTGGGACCGGCATGGCTGCTCTATGACAGGAGATCAAATGGGAGTTCGGTACACAATCTCTCTTTGATCTCCTCTCAGTCCCCGAATGCAGGAAGTGATGTATATTACCCCACTTCCTGCATTCAGTGTCACTCTCCAGTACAGAAGCTGATGAAGTAGATCTCTGGGGGTCCCTAGGTGACATTAGGGGTCTTGGATGTCTCCATAAAGAGGGCCTGTCATGTAAATTGGCTATCACATAGGGGGCTTCTTAGCCCCCTATGTGATAGCAATAAAGTTGTGTAAAAAAAAAAAAGGTATTGGGCAGCTGGATTTTTTACATGAAAAGTTAGGAGAGTTGTCCCCTGATACAGCGCTGCACGAAGGGTAAGGGCATATTGGTGTGGAATTTAGTGTTAGGTGTGCAGCTTCTTTTTAGTGCGGACCGGGGTGTCCGACGTTAATCAAAAAGAACAAATAAAAAGGAGGACAGAAGCGCTACTGCCATGGGATGACCGAGTGTAAACTGAAAAGACAAAATAAAGGCAACTGACAACTTACCATGAAGTGAGAGATGGCGCGATGTCATCGACAAAAGGTGGATAGGTCGTGATCCTTCAATAGTGTGAATGGTGTGCGCTCTCAGAAGTGTGTGAACTGATACTGGGAAAGGCGAGCAGGTGTGAGGCAGGAATGGAGGCGGGAGGCTTACATCCCGGCTTGCAAAAGAAGACTTGCTCTTCGAAAGCTGAAAATGATCCAGCAACACCTACGTCCAGTGCCCGCGGTCCACTTGTCCGCCTCCACTGGCTTTCTCCCCCGACACACCGCTCGTTGTCTCAGGCGTCCTGCTCGTGCCCTCGAGCGTTGGAGTCTCACCGCCTTCACCGGCCCTCCTGGCTCCCCCCCTCGCAGTGTCCATTCCAAGGCCACCGCAAACGCCACCAGTTCCACCTCCGTGACACTTGCCACATGCCCGTGACCCCGGGCGCCTGAGTGGGCTCCCTGCCCACCCACCTCCGATCTACTCAGCGCTCATGCCCGTACTGAACATTATTGTCAGCCGCCGACAGCACTCCCACAGGCAGCCCTTCATCCCACACCATCCGGACCTTACCCCCCCCCCCCCCGCAGCCCCGACAGTATCAGGTAGCCGGCATCGTTCTGTGCCTGCCACCACCAGCGGTCCCCTTCCGTCCAAGACCCCAGCAACATACTACACTTCGACCCAGGCTCCGAATGTCACTGTGCCCTCCCCAGCCACATCAGCAGTGACCAATCCCCCCACCTGCTCGCCTTTATGGGGGGGCGGGTTGCATGTGGTGCTACTGACTTCATGGCACCGCTATGCCCCCTCCTATCCCAAAACAAAGCGAGCCAGGCAGGACGCACTGGAACGCAGTCTTTATGACGTGACTGGGCCCTGACAACAGTATTTTTAAAACAAGATTTTTTTTTTTTAGCATGTATTTTCCTTTTTTAGGCTGGGTTCACACCTGGGCGGTTGTAATATGCGCGTCAAACGCACGTTTTTGTCCGCATGGTTTTTGCACTTTTTCTGTTCACGAAACGTGCATTTGACGCGCGTTTTACAAAATCTACCACTGGACCGGAACTCAGGCATTATTGTGCCGCACGTTCTGGTGCGAGGGCAATCACACTGCGAGCGGGGGATGTGGCTGCGGTGCTATTGATTTGAATGCACCACCACGCCCCCTAAAGGCCCCAGAAAGCAGGAGGGGAGTTTAGTATGCGATGCAGTGCGCTGGAACGCACTGTAAGCCCCTAGCCATTTTCTTGGATCTGTGCACCTTGCAAGGTTGATTGCCTGTTGCTAGCTGGCAACCCTACAATAGAACAGAGGGGATTCATTCACAGATCCCCTTATTTCTGGAAGTAGCAGTTATTCCTCTTTTATCCTGGCAAACAAGCTGAGTCGAACCAAAGTACAACTGGGAAGACTGACAGTTCACTGAACCTGTTGTGTTACATTGCATGGTACTGTAATGCTGAAAAGGGTTAGTGAACTGAATACTTAAAGTGTATGTAAAGCCAAAACGTATTTGCAGATTTGGATTAAGTAAAGAGTTAAAAACCTTGCCAGGTTTTATTTTGCTGTCTGTGTATCATTGGGAAAACCATCTTAGTTATCAGTTAACAGCTGTCCCCTCTGGATGCTTTCCTGTCACCTCTTGTTCTGGGGACAACTCTAAAATTTTGAATTTCCCCTCACTTTTTCTCTGTGACATTGGCTACCAATGCAATTAAAGGGACCCATCTCCCCAATGGGTACACAGACAGTGTTAAAAACTAGACAGAATCCTTCCCCACTCTATCGAAAACTAAAAGATTTTTTTTTTTCCCCAAGAGATACACTTTAAATAGGCAAGTCCAAAGTGAAATACTGTATCTGCATGCAGAAACTCTCTTTATAACCAAATGCAATAGCAATGAATGAAATGAAAAAAGCTAGTAGACCAAGTTTTAAGTTAAGTTGGTCATACATAAGTTGCTATCTTACTGTGCCATCTCTGTTCAATCTATGTTAAATTTACCAACTATGTAGTACGAGCGCAGATGTAAAAAATCCCCTGGTAAATTTAAAGGGTCTTGTACAGTCATATTGGAGTATGGAGATTTATAGTTCAACATTTAGGCGTCTATTCACTAAGCTGCCGTAGGCAGCCGAGTGAATGACCGACCTAAAGCGAAGTGAGCCGAACGCTGTTCGGCAATTCACTTCAGGGTGGTACAGCTGACTTCGGGTCGGCCGAACATGCCCAGCATGTTCGGCCGACCTGAAGTGCAGAAGGAGTTCGACTCAGGCGATCCAACATCTGGATCGGCTAAGCCGAACCTCCGGCAGGCTACACGCTGCTTTTTGGTCTATTCTTATAGATGCCGAACAGCAGTGAGTGATAAGGCGAATGTCGCTGAGTGGCATTCAGCTCGGCTGTTCTGCTCTGTCCCTCTGTGGTACCGAGCAGAACAGAAAAATAGTTTAAAAAGTAGAAAAAAATAAATAGAAAACGGTTGTGCGGAGCTAGCAATGACAGCTAGCTCCTCCACACAGATTTCTATTGGCCGGCAGTTCTGCTGCCGTCAAAAAAAAAGAAAAAAAAACCTCTCCCGGGCGCTCCGGGAGTCTGCCGCTCCTGGCCTCCAAGGAGAGAAACACTGCTTTTTCTTTTTTTTTTTTCTTTATTCCGACATGGAGCCGTGTCAGAATAGAAAAAAAAAATTTAAGATCACGGCTGGCTCCGCCCAGCTGTCAGAAGCAGGCTGTTGGCCGGCCAGCTTCGTCTTTCAGTGCGGCTCAGCCGAGGCACATGCCTTCGGCTCGACTGAGCCGCTCGGCCACGTTCGGGAGCTGTACGGGCTATAGTGAATAGCCCGTACAGCAGTCCTTCATTTCTACTGAACCGAAGGGGTCCTGGGGCCGAAGCTACGGCTAGATCCTTCGGCTGCTTCGTGAATAGACCCCTTAGTATTTACAGTTTATTGTTCAAAAACAGACATTTCCCAGCACACTCACCAATCAGCCTGCAATAAAAGTACACTTTCTAACTACAAAGGTTAAAAGCAGAGGTTTTAGTTGCACAACTTTTGCAAAATATGTGGAAGCCGCACTGCCTCATCAAGACCCTTCTGTAAAGTGCAGTCCTAACTCTAATTTGAGAGCTTCCATCTCGGAGCATATTATAGCAAAAGATGAATTTGGTGCAGGTTTGCCAGGAGGTAGCCCAACCTCCTTAAAGGCATAGGGACACACCAAAAGCCCAGCACATCACAATGGCAGTTGCAGCCCCCAGTTTGTCCCCATACCAAATCCAACAAGTGAAATGAATGACAAAACACACTCATCAATTCATAACTAGCTTTAAAGCAAGGTGCACATTGTTCACCCTTACCACAAAATGATGACACCTTTGTTGAGACATTAAGGGGGTTATTCACTATAGAGCGAAAGAATATAGCCTTAGCTTCGGCTAAACCTTCGGCTCACTTCGGCCGCCGGAGCCCTTATGTTCAGCAGGGTTGTGGCAGAAGAGGCCCTTGTCCTCATCGGCATGGGGACAAGGTGCTTTTCCCTTACCCCTACTCATAAAGGGTTAAGGTAAAAGTTAAATAAACACACCACATTTTATAGAAAAAAAAATCTAAAAAAATGTGTTTACAATTTGCCGGCACCTGTCAAACCAGTCAGTTTGAGGCGGCAGTACCTCGGATGCTGATGGGTAGGCGGGTGTCGTTTTTTAAAATTTAGATGAGTCGGCATCATCATGAACAATGCTGGACATTGTGATTGGCATTTGGATTACATTGTTGAATCAATTTTTGGGATTTTAATTTTTTTATTAAAGGAATTGTCAAAAAGCTTTTGTTGTGTTTTTTTTTTCAATTAAAGGATTTTTTCTAAAAGTGTGGTCTGTTTATTTACATTTTATTTTAACCCTTTAGTGAATGAGTAGGGGTACAAGTACCCCTTACTCATTCACAAGGGGGGGGCAGCATCTGGGTGCCCCATTTATGAAAGGGGCTACACCAATGCAAAAAAGCCTTCCTACACGCAGATCCCCAAAACCACCGGGTCAGGGTTGTGGCAGAAGAGGCCCTTGTCCTCATTGGCATGGAGAAAATGAGCTTTTCCAGGGGGGCCCTTGGAAAAGCACCCTCCCAATGCGTAGGTCATGTGGCCTGGTATGGCACAGGGAGAGCGCTCGCTCACCACTTCCCCCTTTTCAGCCCTGCCAGGCCTGTGCTCGGATTAAGGGTCTGGTTGGAAAATTTAGGGGGGACCCCTCGTGTTTTCCGCCTTTTTTGGGGGCGGGGTTCCCCTTAAAATTCCTAGCAGACCTAAACGGGATCGGGAGGGGGACCCTGCATCGTTTTTTTCTCTCTCTTTTTGTTTAAATGTTTTTATTCTGTGGTAGCGAGCAGAATAACCAAACCGAATGCCACCCTGCGGCATTCGGCCATTCACTCACTGATGTTCGGCCCCTTTGAGAATAGGGGTGAACGGCAGCAAGTGAACCGCCGGGCGTTTGGCTCAGCTGATCCAGATGTTGGGTCACTTCAGCTGAACCGAAGGGAGCCGAAGCCGGCCGAAGAAGTGAATAGCTAATCGGCGTTCGGCTCCCTTTACTTCGGCTTGGGTATTCGCTTGGCTGTCTTCAGCAGCTTAGTAAATCTTTTGAAAGGTCCGTTTAATCGATCAAAGTGTTTTTTTTATTGCTATTTTCCTGGCTGTCAAGCTGATCTGGTCTTCAGTACTTTGAATCATTAAAGTGACATTAATAATCCCCCGCCCCCAATGCTAGTGTAAGGGTATACCTTAAATGATGCCTCTTGATCCGATCATCTTTTTCTTTCCTGTAGTTTTCAGGAGTCCCTCCAGCATTGGTGTCGGGCTCTGGTCAGCTCTGACTGCTGAGTCTCCTGTGTCCCACAGAGTCTTCGTGGGTGCACGCTACCGGGTTGCGTGCATTGACTTACCCTGGGTCTCTCCTGGTCTCTCGACCAAAGCTCTCTACTGCGCATGCGCCCGCCCCATGATCCTTTGCGGCCGCTCGAGAATTTTCAGATGATTCAATTCTGGATTTAAAAGACAAAAAAATTAGAAAAAAGTTATTTAAAAAGTATGAGATGGAAGGGTCATCACTGGAATTCAAGCATTACAAGGAAGGCAACAAAAACATGCAAAAATGCAATTAGGCCAGCAAAAATTGCTATGAAGAACATATAGCTATGGAAAGTAAAAGAAACCCTAGGAAAGGCTATAGATATATAGACATTAAAAAAGTAAACACATAATTCGTAGGCCCCATAAAGGTGTAGCTGGGAAAGTGACAGAGAGAAAGCAGAGGTATTGAACACTTTTTTCTGTTTATACAGACAAGAAAGATGGATATAATAAATAATGTAAAAATTATACCAACAATGTAAAGGAGGAACCCCAGTGGCTGACAGAGATCAAGCTGAGAAAGAGGCTAGAAAAACTAAACGTTCATAAATCCCCATTTCCTAATTTTTAAGGACACTTTTGCAACTGGAATGGTACCAGATGATTGGTGGATAACAAATGTGATACCGATATTCAAAAAAGGTCCAAGCTGTATACTGGGTAACTGCATGCTTGTCAGCAGACATCAATAGTATGCAAAGTATTTGAGGTAAAGTTAAGGAACTATATTGAAAATGTTGCATGTGATAATTGCATCATAAGTAGCAACCAGTATGGATTTATGAAGCACTGTTCTTATCAGACCAACCTTTTGACATTGTATGAGAAAGTGGGTAATAAGGTAGATAGAGGTAGCCCAATAGATGTAGTTAAACTGGACTAATGATACAGTACCGAACAAACATTTAATTTACAAATTAAGGTTTATTGGCATTGAGGAAACTGCATGCACATGAGCTACAGAAAGTTTAGAGAAGGGCAACTAAATTAATAAGGTGGATGGTAGTCCTGAGTTATAAAAATAGACTACATTAATAAAACATAGAGAAGAAATGCCTAAGAGTAGATCTGTTTGCAATTTACAAACTCATCAATGGGAATTACAGTATAGGGAATAAACTATTTAAACTAAGAACTCTGAGGAAGACATGATGGCACAACAAGAAGTTGGACAAGATGCGGTATAAACTCAGACTGTGAGCTTTTTTTACTGTCAGAGCAGTAAAAATGTGGAATTCCCATCTGCAGTTAGCTGTATCAGCAGAAAGCATTGGTAACTTTAAACTAGAGAAACTCATGTAAGTACTTTTTTAAAAGAATACACAGGGTTATGGAAATTGTTAGTGACATGTACACACACACACACACACACACACACGCACACACACACGAACACACACACAAAGTATTGAACTAAATAAACCTGTATTCAACCTTACCTACTATGTAACATATTAAGTAATGACTAAGGTATGTCCAAATAAACAGGCTCATAGTGGAAATGTAAAAATAGTTGTGGTCCGTGAGGCCTTTGAGAAATACATTTGTAAGCTGTTTATCGGATAGGTGACCTTGATATTTCCAATTAGCAGAAAAGGAGATGATAATGCTCACCTCCTGCATCTTGGAGTCTGAAAATGAGCAGTGATAGGGGATAACAATAATTAGAAAGGTCAGGAGTTTTCCCCCTTTGGAAGTGGGTTTATTGTAAGAAGGCCCCTTGGAATCTCCTACCCTACAGGTCTACAAACACTAGAGCTTTTCAGGCAATTTTATACTCTGTGTCAACATTGGTATTTTGGTTACAGGAGTAGCCATAAAAGTTGGGTTGTCATGTTTGAACATCATTGTCAGCACAGAATGGACCGTTAAGGGGGAGTTGACAGATAAGAAAAGGGGGTGGAGATAATGGGGAGTGGAGGGGGAGGTGAGTGGAAGAAAGAAGAAAATGGTTAGGGAATGTCAGACTGCAGGTAATATGGAGAGGGGTGTGTAGATGTGTGGTTAAGGCAGTTGGAAGGAGCCGTGAAAAGAGATGGCACAGGTATCAGGCAAGATCTCACTAATACACGCACCTCAACCAGACAACCCCATTCCAAGACCCATCTGGTCTAGGAGGAATGGGGCCTTGGGAAAAGGAATTATAGTTATGAGGAGTGAGTTTCCAATGTAAGCCCTAAGCATTACAGAAGAGGGTCTAGATTGTAGGATAGGTGGTCCACTGACTCAGGCTGTGAAATGTAGTACCCAGTAGAGAAGACAAGTACTCTATGGGGTCTGGGAAGGCCCCAGGAGAAGTGTTGATATTGCATGCTTGCTCTCTCTGTGCTCTGTGTGGGAGTGCTGTAGGAGGGGGGGGGTTGGTGGGGGGGGGGGGGGGGGGGGGGGGGGGGGGGGGGGGTAAATGGAATGAAAGTAAGCCAGTTTGCCACTGGGATTGAGTCAATACATGTGACAATGAGAACAGAGCTGGAAGATCATCAGGGTTAGGGACTACATATGACTGATTGCTTTTATGGGCCAATAGGTTGAAGGGGTGATTCCTTTTATAGGGAAAGCTGTGTTCCCTCAATTTGTCCAGGAGGGGTTTCAGGACTCTTCTCATTTGAAGGGAATTCTGGAAACATCTAAAAAGAAGTGCACTTGTTCGCCATCAAACAACCTCAAAAGTACTTTTGTGCCAGGCTATTTGAAGGAACTCCTCTTTTAATATGTAGGAGTGTAGCCAACTGTGGTTTAGCAGAGCATTTCACTGCCTCTGCCCTCAGTGAAGACTTATTAAGAGTTACTGTGCTGATCGAGCCATGGAGGTGAGCTGCAACTTGCAGGTCTTCACTGCTCAAGCTACGAACCGGTGACAGGGAGGGAGATAGGGGTAGCTCTGCAGACAAGTTGTATAATGACAACATTGTGGGCAGGTTAGTACCATTGGTTTCCTATGTGCTGATGTCCTGCAATGTGGCTGTAATTAAGCTGTAAAATGTTGTAGGTCCTGGGAGCTTCCTTACACCCCAGGTAATCTTTTTAACTTTTGATTGATATAAAGCTTAATAATGCACTTTACACTAAAGTATATAATAAAGTATAGGTAGATTTTTATGAATACAGGATGTAACAAGTATAATACATTATTGATTTGGGATACAATTTGCAATCAATCTCAGCGTGGGTTTGGGGTGCACAAACTTTACCTCATTACAGTGAAACATGTCCCATGAATGAAGGAACACTAATGACGTTCATGTTGACAGGAATGGAGTAAAAGTTACGACAATTTTTTTGAAAATAACCTGTCCATCTCAATCTGCAGATGCTATTTTCTAAGATTGTAAAAAAATTCCTTGAAATGTGGCAAGCTGGAGGTATTCTGTACTTCACTGGTGTACAGAATGCCCCCAGAAATCTAATTTTCTATTGTGTAAATTGGCTCACTGTTTATCTCAGGAGTCTACACAGAGATAGAAGTCCAGTTTCAGGCATGAGAAATAATGATGTTTTGTCCCTGAAGAACTAGTGTGAAACTATTAACAAATTGATTGGTCCAATATTGTCTCTACTCCTTAAGGTCTGGAGAATTCTGAGAGGATTTGTAATGATATGTTTACCATTTATGTTAGTGCATGCAGTCTTAATATTATAGATTGCTTTATATTAACACCTTACATTCATTCCGTACTGCCAACAAAAGAATATAAAGATAAATTCCATCTTTAATAAAAAAAATATGCTAATATATTCATAAAAGAAAGAAATTTGATTTTTTTTTTGCATTGGAGCCAGTAAAGCATTGCAACTGTGATCAGAGGATCATGGATGCAATGCTTTGGCTTGTGCAGATTCTTACTCCTGTCCTTACCGAGCTATTGACATTCAGTAACAGGAAGGAGGTTTCAATGGACTATAAGTGCAGTGATGCCACCGCACTTGTGGTCTATTCAGAGCTATAAGTCTCTTTGCCGCAGTGGCTGTCAAAGGATTTGGAAATGGATGATGTGGCTGTGTGGGTGGAGCCACGTACAACCATGCCATTTAAAAAAATAGAAACATTCAGGGAGAAAATCCCTGTGATTCAGGTAAGTGGGAAAGGGGAGATGAAGATGGGGGTGGGGAGGTGGCAATGTGTTATGGCTGAAACATGGTTAAAAGGTAAACTTATCCATTGGATCACACATTTTAACTTGTGAAATTAATTTTGATAACTAATTTGATAAAGACACCTTTGTGTCTTTAAAACTAAACTATAGCCTCCTGCATCTACTGAGTGGAATAGGTTTTCTCAGTTTGTAAAAAATGCAGTGGGGGGATTCATATGGTGGAGAAATTAAAGTGCAAAAGTCGGTGCCCAGACTATGGACATTAAACTATTTACATATTCCTAATAAGTAGTAAAAAAAAGCTTTAAAAGAAGCTCTCACTCACCTCTCTAGCTGCTTGTGATGTTATGTCAGTTTAGAAACACCTGCTGGTAGTTTAGATTACAAGGTTGGCTGTGTGCCAAGATAATTAAAAATTGATTTATCCACAATGACTATAGATACAGAGATGAATACACTCCACTGAAACCACCCTCCTAAAACTCACTAATGACTTACTAACAGCTAAAAACAATGGCCACTACTCCTTACTCTTGCTATTAGACCTTTCTGCTGCTTTTGACACTGTTGGCCACCTGCTCCTCCTCAAAAAACTCCAGTGGCTTTGGCTATGAGACTCTACTCTCTTGTGGTTCTCCTCTTACCTTTCTAAGCGCTCCTTTAGCTTCACCTACAAATCTAACTCCTCTTCCTCTTTCTGTAGGGGTCCCCCAAGGCTCTGTCCTTGGATGCCTTCTCTTCTCTATCTACACCTCCTCCCTTGGTCAGTTAATAACCTCACATGGCTTCCAATACCATCTCTATGCCGATGACACTCAAATATATCTTTCTACTCCACAACTCACCCCCTCTGTGTCCTTGCGTGTCACTAATCTACTAACTGACATATCCGTCTGGATGTCACAACACTTCTTAAAACTCAACCTTTCAAAAAACTGAGCTCATGATATTTCCTCCTGCCCGTGCACCTTCCCCCAACTTTTCCCTTAAGATTGTTAACGCAACTATCCAACCCTCCCCCCATGGCAAGGTCCTAGGTGTCATCCTTGACTCGGACCTCACCTTTCTTCCCCACATCCAATCACTATCCAAATCCTGCCGCCTTCACTTTTGTAACATCTCCAAAATACGCCCCTTCCTCACCAAAGAAACCGCAAAATTACTAATTCACTCCATTGTTATCTCTCGTCTTGGCTATTGCAACTAACTCCTCATTGGCCTTCCACTACACGGGCTATCCCCCCTTCAGTCTATCATGAATGCAGCTGCCAGACTCATTCACCTAACCAACCATTCAGTGTCTGCAACCCCCCTCTGTCAATCCTTGCACTGGCTTCCACTTGCCCAAAGGATAAAATTCAAAATATTAACAATCGCTTACAAAGCCATCCACAACTCCGCCCCGGCTATATCTCAAACCTGGTCCCAAATTATCACGCTAAGCATCGGCTCTGCTAATCCCAAGACCTCCTGCTTTCCAGCTCCCTTGTCAACTCCTCCCATGCTCGCCTCCAGGACTTCTCTAGAGTCTCTCCCATCCTCTGGAACTCTTTACCCCGACCTGTCCGTCTGTCGCCCACCTTCACTGCCTTTTGGCATTCCCTAAAGACTCATCTCTTCAGGGAAGCCTATCCCACCTCAACCTTGCTGCTTGTTTAGAATATGTAAATACTTTAGTGTTCATGATCTGGGTACAAATTCAATTTAAGATGGTACCATTTGGCATGAGGAGATTAAGTGAGATTTTGCAGATGTTTAATATTGTCTGTATGAAATACTTACATTTCATAATGCTGATTTGTTTACTTTAATTGAGGTTCTTTAGTGTGGACATACTGTATGTTACTTCCCTACCCTACAATTGAATCACTGCTTTATATCACAAGCATATTATTTAGATGAAATTACTGAAATATCCCGAATTATTTTGCTTCTGAACATATGGAAGTATATAAGTATGTCATGTTGGTATCGACTTTTATTCTTCTCCGGTTTCCACTATCATGTCATCTGTAAGTATGACTTGAAATGATGCACATGTTTCATGACACAAGTAACTGGATACTTACAAAGCCTGTGCTTTTTGTGTATGGTTTGTACAGCTTAGACAATGCAGTGGTTCTATATTTGTTTTAACCAGTCAACTTTATTCCCTAAAAGAATACAATGTTATAATTGGTGCACTAATATTGCCACATAATATACAGTATATAAATATATACAGTATTATAAATACTGTATATATAACAAAAAAAAAATAAATAAAAATATATTGTGGCAGTGTAAGCCAATGCCACGGTGGAGGATGGCGACCTTGGCACCCAGGACTCTCAGCCAAAGGGGCTGAGAGGGTCCAGAAAGTAAAGCAGGTTATAAGGAAGAACCTGGCTTTTCAGGTTATTCCAGGTTTTCCTATTTGCAGCTGGGATCTGGAGCTCTGGAGATTTCGTAGAGCTCTGGGTGGGATGAGATCTCCAGTCCTGGGGCCAGGTGTTGCCAATGACCAGCCTGGGCTAATCAGGTGGCTGAGAGCAGCCTTATCAGGAAGCCAGCCCAGTGCTCAGGGGAGTGTTGGAGTTGTGTGTGTGCAGGGAGCACACAGACACAGACCACCTCGGGTGCATGCTAGACGCACACGAAACAGCCAGGGGTGGCTGGGAGAGGTCAGGAAGGTCGGTGACCCTAGGACCTGCGGTACAGACTGCTAAGAGAGCAGAGTGAGGGCTCACGAGGGGTGAGCAGCGTGAGTGTCTTGAAGCTGAGGAAAGCTACAGAGCCATAACAAGGACTGTCTTATGTTGCTGTTTCAAGCTATTTTGTGTTTGCCCTTTTAATAAACTGCATTCTACTTGATTTACCTGGACTACAGTGGAGTGTCCTTGTTACAATATATTCAAAGACATTAAACTATTGTATAGCATAAGATAAAGACCATTTTATCTAACGGTTCTGAAGACGTGGCAGTAACATCCATCAAACACATAAAGCAATACCTTGGATGTCTTTCTCATCATTCCCTTATTAAGTATATATTGCTGTTTGGTCTTCAGATCTCTTCTTAAATTTCTTGGTACATTAGCTATAGAGGATAATTGCTTATATACTGTACCTTTATGCATAAAATTGTTCACAGCCTAACTCCAGACACTCAATACACTCACTACATTTCAGTAAGCTGTAGAAGCCTTTTTCGGTAAACTCACATGCCAGAATCAGATTTTCCTACATCTATCCACAAATCTTAAGTATACCTGCGGGTGAACTTCCATGCCCTGTTTGGTTGTAGCGCTGCAGACCTTATAAACATCAACTATGGTTGCATCGCCATCCCTCTCTCCTCCTGGCCAATCACAACACGGAGCTTAAGGCCATTTACTTTGTGACTGGCCAGGTCAGCTTTTGAATCAAACAAAACAGGAAATTAAAGCTGGCCATACACATTTTGAATTTAGGCCTAATCCTACTGACAAAAGTCAGCCAGTTGTCGTGTGTCAGAATACAATAGACCCAGCAGTGGAGATTCATACATCCATGCTGTTTAGTGTGAATAAAGAAATATGTTAGATTTCTTTTGTTCTACCTGTGATGGAGCGGCCAGTCTGATTCAACTGTACTGTCACCAATGCATGACACCAATGCAGTTTAAATTCTACCATGCCGTCACCAAGACATGAAGATACCAATCTCAGCCTCACCCTACACAAAGATTTTTCAGCTCACGGGACAATAATCTAAAGACAGGAGACTGAGAATGATCATCACTGGGTATGGTAAACTCTGTAGTTAACCTTTTACACAAAATAATAGCTGTCACCACTTGTTTTAACGGAAACACGCACCGCTCCCAGCAAATGCTGTGATAATTAAAAACTTAAAGGAGAACTATGAGGTGAGTGTCACAGGTCGGCTAGAACCTCATAGTTCTAGCCGACCTGTGACAATGAGATTGTCACAGGTCAGCTCTCTGCCGTGACCGGGGAGGGGCTGGATTCCCCCCTCCCGCTCCGATCCGCCAGCGATGACTGACGGATAGGACGGGGGCGGGTACAGCTGGCTCTGCCTCTAAATAGGCAGAGCCAGCTGTCACTCACGCAGCTGGGCGGATTCCTGCATAATTGTCAGGATCCGCTTCAGCTGCAGCGTCTCGGTATACGGCGAGCAGTAGCTCGCGGTATACTGTGGCGTCTCAGTATACCACGAGCTGCAGCTCGCGGTATACTGAGCTTAGGGTGATGAGAGGACGCTAGTTTGTGTCCTCCCGCTACCTTAAGGAGAACTATGGTGAAAAGCCTTAACCCCATAGTTCTCCTTTAAGCAATGCCTGTGATGCCCCTTGTCTGTGCAGACAGAAACAGGTTTTACACTATGGTAGCGCTCTATACAGAGACTAAGATACGTTAAGTTCTTGTTTAGAGTATAGAGGTAACCTTAACGATTTTAACAGATCATTTTTAATAAATATACAGAAAAAGATGTTCCAGAAAAGAGAGACAGGTAATAGAACAGTAAACAAAAAGGGGAAAAAGAATGAAACAAAAAAAAAAGGAAGAGATTGCCAGTTGCCTTATGCAGCAGCTTTTTTTGTGGACCATATAGAGGGTGTCACTGAGCCAGATCTCCATCCAATCAGAGGATCAGGAAGCTTTGGATAGATACCATACTTGATACACCTGTCATGTACTCATGCAATACATTTGTTTTTTTTACCCTAGGCAAAACAGGGCACTTAACCCACTGCAAGGGTTAATAACATTTTTATATGGAGTATGGACCTTACGAATATCGGTTGAAAATGCGATCGCATACGAAAATCAGCCGATATTCGTAAGGTCTATGGGCACCTTTTAGAAAGCATACACAATTACGTGCAAGTGAAAAAAAAACAACCTGATTTTTAGCTTGGACGTTATTGGATTATTGAGGTTAGCCAAACTTCATCTAATTCACTAAGCTAAGTGAGCTAAGTGAAAATTCACTCCCAAGGGAAAAAAATCACTTCAAAATGAACATACTTTATTTTAGTAAATCAATTGGTTTTCCAACACGTTATTAAGTACTGCAAACAAAAGATGAAACAGTGTTCCATCGTGAAAGTAAACAGAGGATAGATTATTATTTGACAACTTCATGCACCTAACAAATCAAACCCTGCTAAAAGTAGGTGGGCCATAGTCTTCATCGTGGATTCTTTAAGCTACATGTAGTGAACACTTTAGATGTAGCTTGAGGTAATCTAGATGTTACCTCATCTTCCACCAAGCTGATCAAGGATACTATTTTTAATATGTAAAATATTTGGGAGCCATTTGCAGTACCAGGATGAAGCCTCAAGAACTGCTCAGCACACTCTGCTGAGCACTGATGGCACCACATTGATATATTTTGCTTCCGGGGTACAAATCTGGACTTAAAGTGAATGTCAAGGCAAAATATTTTTTGCTTGACAGTGAAGCGGGAAAGGATTCTAACTCCTGTGTGCATCTTACTGCTATTGTGGGTTTATTTAGCAAGATTTTCCAACACTTCCTGCTGCCAATGCTTTTAAGGTGTGTAGATCAAACATATGGCTGGAATGATCTGATGGATTCTGACCTCTCCCTACTCATCTTAAAAATGTTTTTGCTTTTGAAAAGTGTCCTTTTCCTGTGTGGCACAACATTGTCAGCTAGATTTATTTAGTTTTAGGGAATCGAGATAGCTGAAGACAAAGTTTAGGTGTCAAAATACTAAGACAGGAGATAATGGTGTCTTGAAATGGATTTTAGAAATCAGAAAGCTAAATTTAGACAGCATTTCAGTGTTATGGAACTTTTGATGAAGTTCCCCCCCCCCCCCAAAAAAAAAAAACAACAAAAAAAAAAAAGACAATTAACAAAAAGTGTAAAGTATGTCATTAACATTGGAGATCTGTAATTTTAAAGTGAATTTACATACCCCAGCATTGGATGCAGAGGCAGACATTGACTAAGTAGCAGGATTCAATGGAAATTGATCTTCTGCACATTTATGACTTAATACATTATGGAATCTGACTACATTGCAAACATCTACAAGCTTATTCACAAAAGGGTGAAGAGTTTGGAGAAGGCCGGAGAAGTGAACAATCTAGGCCAAAATAGCTGATTTCGAAAAATTCTCCAATTCAGCTCTCTTTCCAGTTCAGCTATGTTGGCCTAGATTGTTCACTTCCCCTGTCTTCTCCAAACACTTTACCCTTTTGTGAATAACCCTGGCAGGGGAATCAAGCATATCATTAATATAAATATATTTTTTTCCAGACTTCTCTGCAGTGGGCTGACATTCTTCTCCTGCTGATGTTGTGACTTAAGCAAATGTTATTGTGAGGATCTATTGTGCAGCAATATCAGCTTGACTCATAAATTGGGAAAAAAAAGAATTATGTCTATACCAGGAGGGTCCTCATGAGCGTACATCAGCGCCATGTCCCCAAGAAGGTGCTCTTCTAGCTGGAGTTCACCAGAAGACAAGGAAAACTTATGATGGACTAGGTAAAAATAAAAGTGAAATAAAAAAATATTAAAAGCAAGACAATTTAAAACCTTAATATTGTTCTGTTTTAAAGAGAAATCTAAATCTTTATTATCTAATGTATTTTTTATATAAAGCTCAGAAGTGCAGAGAAGTTGCAGTCTAGTGCATTTTATAGTGCCCATGCTGATTAGTTAATTAGTTAAAGTCTGGAATTATTTAGTTAAGGTTTGTCCTTTGTGTGTAAATTGGCTGTGTTTGTTCTAATGGTTTCAGAAGATAGCTAGGTTTATGGAAATAAAAATGAAACAATCATAGTATTTATAAAAACAAACTGTATGACATTATGCAAGTAAAAGGATGAAAGCAGGGCTTGGACAAATGAAGTAGACTTAGATGTTACCATTTTGTTCTTTGCAGTTTATGAATGCATGGTAAATATTATTTTGCAGCTGGAACCTACATAGTTTATACATAGTCAGGTTGAAAAAAGACACAAGTCCATCGATTTCAACCTATAGAGATATGAAAGGGAAAAAAAAAGAATAAAAGCGTAAACAGCACGCTATGCTCACAATTACTCACTGTTGATCCAGAGGAAGACAAAAAAATCCCTATAAAGCATGGTTCAATTTGCTCCAACAGAGGAAGAAAATTCCCTCCTGGTCCCATAAGGCAATCGGATATTCCCTGGATCAACAAACTCCGATGCTTAATATACCTATAATAACTCAATATCCAGTAATATTCTGTGCATTTAGGAATACATCCAGATTTTTGAAAAACAATTGACTGAGCTAGCTAGAACTAGCTCCTGGGTGAGTCTGTTCCACATTTTTACAGCTCTTAACTGTGAAGAATCCTTTCCGTATGCAATGGTTAAACCTCTTTTCTTCCAGACGCAAAGAGTGCCCCCTTGTCCTTTGCAGTGATCTTAAAGTTTTAGATTGAAAGCCCTCAGGGGCAGGGCCCTCCTTACTATCTTGTCTTGAATTGTATTGTGATCGTAATGTCTTCCTTATATTGTACAGCGCTGCACAAACTGTTGGCGCTATATAAATCCTGTATAATAATAATAATAATAATAATAATAATGTGAATAAAGGGAACATCTGCATTCATATTTCTGTGACTGGGAGGCTGCATGTCTTTGTACTCCTGCCACCTTGGTGGAGAGAGTTCATCAGGAACACTGTGCACAGGTGCCACATAATGATCAATTACATTTTTTGGGCTGTCCTTTCAGGTTTAGCACCACTTGATGCTGCTAAGGCTGTGGAAGAGAAGACCACTGTCTGTGATCCTCTTCCTGGAATGCACCAACCAAACATGTTTTACCTTGGGGTATACTGATATCCATCAATATATTCAGGCTGGGCAGAGAAGTTATTATGCACCTGTACTTAACTGGACAGCATACCAATCTATACCCAAGCCACTAAATGGCAGATTTCTTCTGCTTCAGGAACGTAAACGCAGCATGGGGCAACCTGGGTGACATGATGATGTTGCCCATATTTGGTCTTAGAAACTTTAATTGGGTTTAATTTGAATCATTTGAAAATGAATATGCCAAATAGATGTGATAATCACTAGTTAAAGGTAAGCCCAGTCACATGACCTGTAAAAGTTATTTGGCGAGCTGTCCACCATCATGGAGTGTGCTTTTTTTATGCCAATGAGAGAGAAGTCTTGAGAGCGCTTATGTCAAAACCAGTCCCAAAAACATACACAAAAAAGGCATGGGCAAGATACACCTCTACTTACAAACACTTTGGGGGTGATTTACTAACCTAAACACACGCACGCACTAGGTGCGTGTGATTTTTTTTTTACACAGCAAAACTTATTTGTAAAACAAAAAGTCTCTAAAAGCATATTTCCACTAATGCCATATATGGGAAAATCATGCGCATGATGCATATATAATGCTGCTTCACAGTTTAGACAAAAATCGTTAGCTCATGCATTTACATTCCTGCATTCATCAACGCAAGCAACACAACATAGAGCTAATTTACACAACATCACCTTGGAATTCATGCAGTGCTTTGCACAACACACCTGCTGGGTGTGTACACACTACAAAGGTGTCTAGATTCCACCAATAGATCATGCTAGGAGGGAACACACTACAGAGGTGTATACTTGTTCGTGGCGTGTTTATAAGGTTAGTAAATCAACCACTTTGAGTGCCATTTTGGAGCATTAGGAGATATTCTATAACTACATCTATACTTCTGAGATATTTACAAACACTTTTTGTGTACTATAACCACACAGACAAAAATACACATTCTTCCACATTTATACACAACATTTGCACATATTTTGCACTTACTTTATATCTGCACAGTTATAGTAATTGGCTTTCACATTTACAATTAGTTTGTCTCACACCTCTAGTGGTTCTGCTTGTCTGCAGGTTCCCGCATCATTGGCAAATTATTTTCAAACACGGCGGTATCCACCACTCCTATAGTAAATCAGCAGCATAGCAACTCCAAGCCATAACATTTCCCCCACTATGCTTTACAGTTGGTATAGGGTTCTTATCCTGAAATGCTGCCTTTTTGGTTTGAGCCAAACATGTCTATTGCCACTGTGGCAAAACAACTCTATATTTGATTCATCATTACACAGCTACAGATCTAATGATGACATTTTGGAACTCTTGGGAGTTTTCGTTTAGCATCAAATGGTCAGCTTTTGGGCTGAATTTGCTAGGGTGACTAGTCCTGGCCAAATTAGTAGCTGTTTGAAATTGATACCACTTGTAGATATTTTCCCTTACAGTAGACTGACTGATTTTAAATTATTTGGTGATGTTTTTAAATCTGTTGCTTTACTTGTATGCATCCATAACCTTCATTTGAGGGCCCAAGCAAGCTCTTTTTATCTTGCCTTGTTATGTATACCAATAACAAACAACAACAGACCTGAGATGTCTGAGGTTTAAATAAGATGCCTGCATACTTCCTAAGTAGGTTCTAATCATTGGTCCCTAATATGGAACATCCGATTTTAATGTCATTACTTACTTTTTCCATGAGACAAATCTGCATTTTCATTCATTTAGATCAGGGGGAGCCAAACTCCGGGCCTCCAGCTGTGATGAAACTACAAATCCCATCATGCATCTTTCTCCGGGAGTCATGTCTGTGGCTGAGAGAATCTTGCAATGCCTCATGGAACTTGTAGTTCCACCACAGCTGGAGGGCTGGAGTTTGGCTACCCCTAATTTAGATTATGAGGATGAATATACTGTCAATTTTATTTGTCATTTGTATGAGGAATAGAATATTACCTTTACCCAAGGTGTAACCACTTGTCATCTGCCCATTGTAAATAAACGGACCGACGTCAAGCTCCTATCAGCCGGGCGCCGCAAGTGTACAGTCCCCCACGTGTACGCACATATAAATGTAAATACACATCGGGTGCGCCAACCCTTCAAAAGGACAATTCTGCCACACATGTTACATATCACCATGAATGTCCTAGTGAGAGCAATAATTTTAGGGCCATTAATCACTGATAACACTAAATTGGGCAATTTGGGGTATTGTCGTTTTTTTGAGGTTTCGCTGGCGCATGCAATTTTAAGGCTTGATATGTTTGGTGTCTATTTACCTGACGTGACCACAAAATTGGGTAATAATGAATGTTTCATAATTTGATATAGGGGAAACAGTTATTTTTTAAAACATTTTTTTTGGTAATATTTCCTTAATATAGTAAGAAATAAAAAACCCAGTGGTGATTAAATACTACAAAAAGAATACTCTACATGTCCCAAAAAAATGGTATAAGATTAATTTCAGTACAGCGTTGCATGGCTGAATACACTTCAGTCAAAGTACCGCAGCGCTGAATACTGAAAAATGGCCTGGATGGGAAGGGGGGTTTAACACCCCTGTGTGTCCAAATAGGTTAAAATTGTCAACAATTTTCATAGGGTATGTTTACTTTTTCATGTGACTGCAGCTCCTTTGCAGGATCTAATGGTAATTATTTCCTGTTAAGAACAAATTTGCCTTGCATTCAGCCCTACTGGCTAGCAAAGAGGGCCTGTTACATGTATGCCTAGTTTTTTTTAAAATAAAACAAACGTTTTAGTTGACATATATCTTAAAGGTTCATGTTGTTTCTAGGCACATTTATGCTATGTGGTCATGTAATGCGCTGTGTTGTTGATGAAGTGTGCAGGATACCTACACAAAGAAAACTGTTAGACATTGCAAGCAGTGTTACACATTCACTTAAAGTGACATTAAAGGATAAAAATGTTTTCCCTCCCCCAAAGTTAATGTCAGCACATACCTTAAATGATGTCTCTTAATCTGATCATCTTCTTCTTTCCTGTCGTTTTCAGCCTTCTCTCCAGCGCTGGGTTTAATAACACTTTAACTGGTCAAAAGAATGTCCAAACAGGGATAGTGATATTCAAAAGGCAAATGAGTTCTTGTGTAATATCAAATTACCCAACCCTTATAACACTAAACATAAAAATCCTTTTTAACCAGTTGTGGGCACTTTTAAGAATGGGCTTCCCACTGTGAGTATGGCTTTCCACAGGTTTAGCCTACAGTGGATATAAATGAAACGTTGGCTGTTATGCGGTACTATGCCTTTTACCTTAGCACTGAAATATCAATTTTAATCAGTTTAAAAGAAATTGTGCTAACTTGTCATTTTTAAGCTTATATTTTTAATAATCCATTTTTTCCCCCTGTCAGATTATAAATAATAACCACTATTATAGCATGACTCCTATTTCAGATCATAGATCATTAAATAGCAAATGTGTGTCCCTTTGTGAACATTATAATCTGGGAGTGGGTTTTCTTATGAATATAGTAATTTTATCAGTGTGTAACATTTCATATAAGATATGTAATTTATGTTCTGTAAATGTACATATTTGACTCAGGATAGTCTTCATAGTTTTGACGAGATTAAGAGTGACAGTAATAGAGAAAAAAAAAGAGAGAGCTAACAGTGATGCAAAAGAGAAAAGGACAGATAAATGATAGAAGCGGTCGGGACACAGATGAGGTGTGGATGATATTAAAGTGGAACTGAACTCACAACATGAAGATTTGCTATAGGAGATATGTTATATGAGATATCTAGAAATGTTTATTGTGCCTAAGCAGTTACCCTGACAAATCTATCTTTTGTCTGCAATTCCACCTGAAAACTTTCTGAAATGTCAGGATGATTAGGAATCCCTGTGATTACAACCTCGTGGCTGTATACATGCAGTGTGATATCTAAGGCACTGCTGCATCAGACTGCTAGTCTCATGAGATTTGAAGCGAGATTTGGTGATGCTGCTACTGTACTGCTCTCCTTGCTGGAGGCTCTGACAAGGAAGCAAAACCCCTTTTCTACCAAGATAAACCTTCACACAGAGATCAAACAAGGCATAATAAGCTGGTTGAGTGCCATATATTTTTTGACTTTACTTCTCTTTTGGGTCACAGGAGTACATTTACTAATGTACTATTGTGACCCAAAGTCAACATATGTAGCAGGCTACTATTGCTCTGAGACCATGAGCAGAGTGATCAGCAGTTACATGTTTGCTCAGCTCTTGCTATATAGAGCTGGCATGTGACAAATGCAGTGTCCCATGCTGTCTCTAAGAGTATATTGTACTTTCCCACTACTTACTCTTTAAGGGTGGCTGTAAGTTGTGATGATAGCGGGGCAACATGACCAGAAAAGAGCAAACCAGTAACTGGCAACAACTAAGAAAAGACAATTTTACTGGTCCATAAGCAGACGAACAATGCCCTTTCAGTATTCATGGTTTCCCAACTGGGTACTGTTAAAACCACAAAACATAACCAGTAATATAAAAACAAAAGCAAATAGATGTAATTGTAATGTTGGTAAACTTCCAAGGATTACTGTCAATGCTGCTAAAAATAACTTGTTTCATTCACAGATGTGATCTTCTAGATGTATTAATTTGATTAATGATGGTAGATAATAGATAAGAGTAACTGAAGAACATACACATATTCATATGATATTTTAAAGGTTGTTTATGAATTATATCCATTGGTAAAATAAATTTAGGAGTGAAACTGATACACCTAAAAGATTGTGATTATTAACTAAACAAGTTATTTTAAACAGCATTGCTATTGTTCATTGGCTGCTTGCCAACATCAAAATTACATATATTTTGTTTTGTTATTATGTTAGCAATTGCCTTTAGTGGGTTTTAATAGTATCTAGCTGAAATATTTACAATTGGCCTAATGAGGTGTTACATAGTTACATAGTATTTGAGGTTGAATAAAGACATTAGTCCATCAAGTCCAACCTATTAGGATCTCATTCTAGGAGTACCTGTACCCTTGTAAATTACAGTCCCTTAAGAAATCGTCCAAAAGTTTCTTGAACAATTCCACATTATTTGCTGAAATCACA
>NW_017308113.1:159024-230793 GCF_000935625.1 Nanorana parkeri | reverse complement strand
ATTAAATTATCAACGTTTAGTTTAAGTAATTTTATTTTTATACCCTCCCCCCCACTTTCTAGATTAAAAGCTCCTCCAGTCTTTCTACCATTTTCCCCCCCAGGAATGCTGCACATTTCCCATTTAAGATGCAGCCCGTCTCGGCTGAAGAGCCGATAGCCGACTGCGAAGTCAGCCCAGTTCTCCAGGAAACCAAAACCTTCCTTCTGACACCAGCTCCGGAGCCACTTGTTAAGCTCCCTCAACTCGCGCTGTCTGTCCGGAGTGGCTCTTGGCACCGGCAGTATCTCTGAGAAAACTACCGTGGAGGTCCTTTCCTTCATCCTAGCACCTAGGTCTCTGAACTCCTGTTTAAGGACACTCCAATTTCCTCCTATTTTGTCATTGGTGCCGATGTGCACCATGACAACGGGGTCGTGCCCAACACCATCTAGTAATCTGTCAATTCGTTCCGCAATGTGTCGAACACGAGCCCCCGGCAGGCAGCACACTGTTCGATGCTCACGGTTCCGATGACAGATTACCCTGTCAGTTCGCCTGATGATGGAGTCTCCCAACACCAGGATCTGCCTCTCCTGACCCTCCATCCTGTGTTCATTGGGCTATCAGAATCTCCTTGTGCATATTTGTTCTAATTTATCTGTAGATTACCAAGGAATAATATAAGCAGCACAAACCACTTTTTATACAAAATATTTTCACAGTTCTACAAAGATAGCTGAGAGTTATTATTAAAAATATGAATAGAGGTGGGCGTAGAGCAGTGTACAAAAAAGATCACTGACAGAGCACTAGAGTGGAGGGAGGGATGAGTAGAATAGAGTGAAAATAGAAACATGAAACAATTAGAAAAATAAGAAAAGAGCAAAGCTACAGGGCTACAGAAGGAGAATGACTGACTGGTAATAGAAATCGCAATGACTGGAGTATTGGGGAACAAAGCCTGAGCAGAAAAGGGCATCTGGTAGCATTAACAAAAATGGTCAGGAAATAAAGGGTGCTCTAGGTTGGTCAAAGGCAGGGCAGGATAGACAAGAGAAATGGAGCACTGAGAAATGTACACTGAGAAAAACAATGGGGACATTCAGCTTGAAAAGACAAAGTGCACATATAGTATAGAAGGCAATGACAAAGACATCATGTCTAAATGACAGCATGACCGAGAGAAATAATGCACAGTAGAGAAGAGTGCAGTTGAATATTAAAGATACCTTTTGCTAGTGCTAATGATAACATCAAAAAAAGTAGAGCAGGTCAAGGTAGTGGTAACAATAAAACAGCAGGTATAACCTGCATACCACAGGGACTGCCAGGGCAGGCTGGGGTCACAGTTTGACAAGTAAAGAGTCTTTAATAGAACCTTTCATAAAAAAATACTAAAAAAAACTTTTTTTCCTGTCAGTAAGAGGACATTAAACACTGAAAGTTGTATTAAATACTCAATCTTTATTTTCAATAATGAATCCAGATCCAACAAACATACATTGCACAGCAAAGTATTTGTTTACATTTTCACCCAAGCACTTATAATCATGATGTTTCTGAACATTTCCAACTCTCTCAGCTCGGAGATCTTGAACTTCCTGTTAAGTACAAGATCACAAGCGACACAGCAGTCTCCAGCAGCTGTCCATCTCTTAGCTTGGAAATGGGATAAGGGCTCCATAGGACCCTGCAAGGGAAAGGAGCCACCCTAAAGCATGATATTAGGACCAGTGCTCAAGGAGACAAGATGATGCCGCAGAAAACTAAAACGTTTAAACTAGGGATGCACCGGTACCATTTTTTTGCTATCGAATACTGATATTTTTTTCTGGTACTTGCCGATACAGAATGCGGATACCGGACGTCCCAGTAAGGAAGCTGGACGGCATGTAATATCTCGCTCCCCAGCTTCCTGATTATCCGGGAAGCTGACTCCATGCTCCCTCATCACCAGGTGGCGAGGAAGCATGGAGTCGGCTTTCTGGCCATTCAGAAAGCCGGGGGGCGAGTCATTACCCACCTCCCTGGCTTTCTGATTGACCGGGAAGCCACCTCCATGGTTACTGGTGACGAAGCATGAAGCTGGTTTCCTGGCCAATCAGGAAGCCAGGTGGTGTGTAATGACTCGCCGTATGGCTTCCTGATACTGGAAGTTCCAGTATCGGGAGCATTTGGGCAAGTATAAGGACTCCCTATTTAGAAATTAGGGAGCAGCATCAATTGTAAGTCATTTAATCAACATTTGAAATTTTTTAAAAACCTTTTGACTTTAAGATCACTGTAAATAAGGTACAGTTACAGTATGCAACAGTATGGAAACCTAAATGCTGCAAGATATAACACGTTTATCTTCAGCTTTTCAAGAGGTCACACCACAAATTGATTATCCCAAACAGAAACGTAAATACCTTGAAGTACGCTACTGTAGGGACATATTTGTTATACTTAACGTTCAGACTGTGCCAGCAGTGTTGGTATAGGTGAAATCTATGGCTTGGAAGACAAGTAATCTAAATGCTGAAGAAGTCTGATATTTTTTCTAGGCTGTGCACACACTATTACATTTTTGTATTTTTCACAGACCAGATATTGTATTGAAATACAGAACAGTGTTATATGATTCATTGTATGGACTGAATATATACATTAGATCAGGGGTCTCTAACTCAATTTACTCAGGGGCCACCGGACAAATTGTTTAGTCCTGTGGGGGCCGCTTGCCAAATTTCATGCTTCAAAACAAAATGTAATTATATACATTACCAGTGTTAATGTCTGCGCATGTTTCAAATGTTTACAAGTGGCAACTGTCACCCATTCAAGTTAATGATCAGGTGGCAGCCTCTACATGTAAACACCGGAAAACTTCATGTGATGGTATGTGAAATGATTACATGCAGTTAGGAATCAATCACGATCTCCGGATGCATCAATCATCCATCCAGGGAGAGTGATTGTTTTCTAGACATGTGCAATCAACGAAACTTGCAAATCAACGAAATTCATTTGATTCGGCGGTTCGTCGAATCTGAAATAACAAATTCGATATTGTTCTATGTACAATCCTTGTTTTATTGATTGCATGTAATATTCAAATTTTCTGAGATTGTGGATTTGGGGTTTTCATGAGCTGTAAGCCATACTCATCACAATTATGACAAATCACGGCTTGAACTATCTCATATATTAGTTTCACCTTTAAGTTGCATTAGTGAAATAAATGAACTTTTGCACGATATTCTAATTATTCAAGTTTCACCTGTATATGCCCGAATATGCAAAAACTATATTCGGACATACATAAATTCATTTTCAGAACGTGCAGCGGGTCATATTGGCCGCCGGCGTGTTCTGCACATACCCGCCGCCATCTTGGTGGCAGAGCGTATGACGTCACATGGTGGCGACATCACACGCTGAACAAGCGGTGGCCAACACTGTAGTTGGCCCATAAGCCGGTACTTTGAGACCCCTGCATTAGATTGTTCCACATCAGATCATGTGGTGCTGCAGCCAGAACCAGTAGACCAAAGAGCAGCACAAACTCAAGTTCTGGGGGAGTGGGTGATACCACTACAGCAGGCACTTTCTATTATTTGATTATTGTAGCACACCTTATCTTTGTGTGCACAACACAGAGAATCAGGAATTTAGAAAAAAAATACTTGCAACAGTATTACATACAGTATATTACATAGTATATACATGTATTAAAAGTTCTATCACTGATGCTACTATTGCTCCTTCTGCTACAACGCTTTAAACCATCTGCCTTCTGCAGCTACCACTACACCTACCACTGCTATTCCTACACCTACTTTTATGCCTTACCTTTAATATTCCTGCTATACCTAAACATAGATATACTATGATTGCACCAAATTCTTCTACACTCATACTATTCTTTGTACTACTGCTTCTGCTACTACAATTAGTACAGTACCTGTTATTCCCTTGGAAATGTTCCTCCTTAATGCCTATTCCACCTTTACGGAGGTATTAAAAAAAATGTATGCCAGCAAAGTACACAGAGTTTACATGAAACAGGCATATGCAGTTGCTGTATATGGACAAAGAAATTTACTTTTCTCTTTATCTCCTCAAGGCTCCTTTGAAAATGGCCACCTCTGTGCTCTGCAAGCACTCTGGGAAAATGTAACACTCCTCTCTCTCTAAACTCTCTTCCCCAATTCATAAGTATCCATAGTGGCAACCACCCCTGGACAGTGTATTGTGACCTGGAAATGCAGAGCTGGTGTGCAGTGATCTTGTTACAATCATTTACAGGGAAGGGGTCAGCAGCTTTACAATCTAACCCCTGTGTCAGACTGAGTTTCCTGTGCAGAAATGTTTCAATTTATAGGACGGAGGCCAACTAAAAAGTCCATAAAAATATAAGAAAGGCAGCAATGTGAGTCATAAAAATGTACACACATATACATAATCGCTGCACCTCTACATTACTACAATACAAGCTTATCACTTACAAAGGTGGAAATTGGCTTTAAACTGCTGTTTTGCTCCAGCCACTGGGGGAACATTCCGTGAGTCTCTTCTAAAACCCCTTGGGTCTTGGGCCTGCAACAACTCCACTGCCATCATCAGTATTGGTAGATATTTATTCACATACCAGTGATCCGGGGCAGTAGTAATTATTGATTACAAGCCTCTGCTTTAGAGAACTGATGCTTACTGCCAGAAAATGGGACATAGTTAGCACTGAACTATGTACATGAGAATTATAGTCCCATGACAATGTTGGATGGGGTAGATTGTTGTGTTGTTCCACATGCTTTGATCTCTCCAGTTAGACCAAGTGCTTCAGGTCCATCCCATTAATCAGACTGGCCACACAATGGTAAAATGAACATTATTTTCCTGTTGATATGTTGTAGAGTGGATCCTTGTGGAAATGGTGATGGGAACAGTAGTATGGAATGGTGCAAAAATTTAGTTTTTAAAAATGCAGAGATAGATGATACATTCTACCTTCATTACATTTGTACTTACTCAGTGGAGAAAGTAGAATGCATAATTACCTATCATTCTATGCTATGCAAATATGTGGGGGGAAGAAATAAGATGCAGATACCACCATCACTGGTGTTTTAGGCAGGAACTATAGTAATCAGAACAGGGCAAGGGTAGCCCTGTTATCTCACATAAAATTGCTTAAAGTTTAATTTGCAGCCAAAATGAATGGTGTTTTTGTTAGATTAGGCAGATTGTGTCTTTGTTGAGGAGATTTCCTCTTACTTCCTGCTGTATCATAAGAACATGAACAACAAGAGCAGGACAGTTAGTTAGGGGAAACCTCCCTAAAGAGGACACAGACAGAAATACAAATTTTAAGGTGGTAAATGAAAAAAAATCGCATATCTGTAAAATGTAATTGTCTGTTTCCATTATTTAAATATCCACGATAAATATACATTTACACATTTTTGTCAACACGGACGGGCAGCTATGGCTCTAAGACTTCTGAATGTGTTAGGTTAGTATCCCATTATAATACGTATTCTTTTTAAAATGGTTTGCCTTAAGTGATGTAGACATACTGACCTATACTCTGGATATATTAGGCATTTGAGAACTGAGGGAAAAATGGGAAAAATATGCTATCTATTTAATATATTTTGAATGGTAAATGCACTTGATTTAACCTTGAATATATTATCTCTTCAAGTAAGAAACAGACTAAAGCTTATGTGCAGCCAAGCCTTATATACTGTATGTATTTATTCAGGTATTACTTGTATCTGCCCATCTAGATCAGTGTAAAGAAAATATGAAACATCATTGAGAACACAAATGCTTTTAATTATCAAGAATTAACAATTAAACTTGAAACCCTGCCATACACAGTTATAGTTCCAAATCTGGTGGCAGTTAAATCATCCCTACATATCAATTTTAATTTTCCCTAGGCTATTTAAAGTCACACAAATGTATTTACTCATGTCTGAAGTAGAAAAACACTAGTTCCCATCTGTCTTTCTCTAAAGCCTGCACTATTACTGTGATCTTAAAAATTAATAGGCCTTGATTCACACATGTAACAGCCTGCACAGTCCCTGGCGTGTCTATACATAAGTGGTAAAATCAAAGTTAAAACCTTTCTCATCATCTCCTAATACATTTCTACTAAGACATACTTCCATCTGACTGTTATAAAGAGAAATTGTAATCCCAAGGCCAAGTATTGTAAAAAAAAAGTGGCTCTGAAATAGCCAGTTTTATCAAATAAAGTATGTTAGAAATGTTTAACTTGGATCAAACTAATTAATGCCATTTCAAAAGGAAATAGTTCTCTTTACCTTATAAAATTGCTTGATACAGGGTAAACCCAGTCAATCACAATTTGCTGTTTTCCTATTGAGCTGAAGCTTGTGAGTGTGTGGGAATGCCCTCCACTTCTACTGTATGTGTTGACTTATACACTTTGGTAATTTGCAAAATAATGTTTAGGAACATGCCTAACTACTTTCTCATGTCAACACTCTCTATTCCTGAGCTCACTAATGTATTTTTAGTGTTTACATATTTAGATTGGCTCTTATGGGGTACACAGTGTATGCTTCTCAACTGCTTGATGAATATGGAATATGATAAGAATACATTACAATTAAATCCTCTGTATATGAGAAAAATCATCCTGCAATTTCCTGAACAATGAGTCTGTGAATGGTTTGTGAGAAATGCATACAACCCACTTTAAAAATTAATTAATATATTCTTCATTTATATGCCCGTCAGTTAGTTCAGGACACACAAAGCGCGGGAATCTATGTCATATAAGTAGAGTAAAGGATAATCGTGAAATTATGTATAGGGAGAGAAATTGCAACAGTTTTGTAAGAGTGTCTGTATCAGCTATCCGTTTGCCAGCAAAGAAGATATCAATGGAGAGGTTTCTGTAAATGCTCTCTGAAGAGAGACAAGACCGAGAGGCTTTTTTTTTGCATTAGGTTAGCAGAAGAAAGACTGTTTTAATAAACTGAACACGCTTTTACCTTATTTTAAAAGATACTAGTGAGTGATAATGTTTTTATCAGAACCCTATGAGTGCTGTAGTGTTATTTTTACTAATTATAACAGCAAGAAGCAAGCTTCGATAACACATGCTTGAAGTAGTTCATTTCAAAAATGACATTGATGCATGTTCAATATACTGCTTTTTCTGTGCTAATGTGCCAGTAAGACACTGAGTTAATTCATTTTAGTTAATTATAAAGACAAATGTGAATGAAGTGAACCTACATTCAAGCAACTGACATGGGGTGAACAGACTAAAGGGCAGATGGTATTCCATTAGGTTCCCCCTTATTGAGGTTTGGACTTAGCTGCTTGCTGACCACAGGTCATGATGCATAGGTTCACCCTTCACAAAGCAGATGAGTGCAGGGACATTCTAATGGCAATGGTGAAAACAGGAACCATGCTGTGAGTAGCGACTTGGGACTGCAAAACAGAATAAAGCAAGCTGGAACACAGAACAGTAATGTACAGGAGGAAACCATGGACAAGGCTCAGCAGCAAACTATGTACCCCAGAACTGTAGTGTACTGAATGAACAGTGAGCCAGACCAGACAGCAGGACTGTGAACCTCCCCAGAGCATCCTCCAATGCATTGGAGATGAAAAAAACCTGAATATAGTCATAGGTTGGGATAGGTGGCAGAAGTGAGTGCAAACAGGCAGCCGAGGTTGGTACACGGAAAGAGAGTCCAAGGAAGAAACTGGATAGCAAAATGCACAGGAAAGGGGCTGGGATGCAGGTGGAAGCATTGTTCAGGTGTCAAACACATGGATGCAGGTCCTTTTTAAGAGGCGTGGTCCATTTAGGGGATGTTTTGCTTCAATGTTAGTCTCAAGTTGTACAGCAATCTTCAAGGAAGTATTGGCTTGGTAAGAGACCTCAGGCATAACTGCTGGATCCTCAGTGTGATCCTGCAAATATTTATATTCACCTCAAGCACATGGCTGTGTGATCCCATTTCCTATCTCCCTTCTATTTTCTGCTAACATCACTTCCTTTTTAATCAGTCCTTTCAGACATAGTTTGAGTTCATTAGCATTTAAGAGGCATACCAGCTACTACTGACAAACTTAATGAAAACTCTGTTAACCCTCAGATGGTAGCTACAAATATTTGATATTTACGATTAAAAATCCCTAAAAACAGCCATGGTAACATCAGTCCTAAGTCACGAAAAATGTTATGGGACCTGGAAGCCGCACCGACTGAGTGACAGAGGTAATGCAGGATGGTACTGTAAATGACAATATACAGTATATTTAGACTGTCTTTGCTCCATGTGCTGGTTCTAACCCCTCAGCTGCCATATGCAAAGATGTGCCCGAAGATCACAATCTGGTACACTCTCCAGTAAAGTGCATCAGCCCTTGTGGAGTACTCTGGTGAAGATCTGGTGGCATGTACTTTGGCAATCTGGCAACTATCTGATTTTTCTGCCTTCCCCAATGATTGTAAAGCTACAGTTATGGTACCTTAGTCAAAATGGTTTTGTGAAAGGACAAATATAGTAAAGATGATAAAAAGAAACAGGTACGTAGCAGCCATTACTAGTACAGTGGTAATATGCCAACACAATATGCTTGAGTGAGCATAAACACATTATATATCTCATTATATATCTCATTGTATTGCTTTTGTAAGAAAATTGTTTTTTTTCAGCATTTTATAAAATCACAGCTAACATTTAAAGGGTTTTTTTTTTTTTAAATTGACAATTTTTAATTGAATTTTTTTTTTTCCAAAAAAAAAAGAAACAAGACCTAAATCCTTATATCAATACAGGGAGCCAATCCGGCAATGTTTCTTAAAGGGTTTTTATTCTTACTATAAATTAGTTTGAAGCTGGTAACTTACATATTTAACATTAAGATCTTTGGCAATAAAACTGACCATTTGTTCTATCTCTAAGAAGATAATGGAAGTACCCTGCACGCAGCCTTCAGCTTTTTCAGGGATTAGAGTGTAATTTGAAAGTTTCTGATTGGTTCCTGATCATCAGTGGGGACTGGAGCTGTCACTTGACAGTCAGGATTGAGAGCCACCAGCTTTGCAAAGTGTTGCTGGTAGCTCTTAAAGGAAGAAATGTAATCATGTATCCATGGCATGGGACATCATGCTGGAGAAGGTTAACATTCAGATAACATGTAGCTTATGGAAAATAAATATGTCTGTATAGATAGCTAAAAAACGTTTTTGGATAAAGTATGCTGCACTGTAATTGGCATGCGAAGTATGCAGAAATTACATGTGCAGGTGTACATTACTGACTTACAATGCCTTGTTCTGCATTGTGCCACTATGAAGGTTGTCCTCTTTGTAGAGGCAGTGCGTTACTTTTCAAGTCAGAGCATCTAGAAAAGAAAACAGTGAGCAGCGTAATAATATAACCAAATGTTACTGCAAACCTGCTGAGACTAGCAGTGAGAGGTAGAAGTGCTTTAGATCCCATACTGCAGATAATGAACTATAAGGTAGTAGGCAAAGAAGTGCCTAGGCACACGTATATACCAGGCAGTGCACTGCTATTTTTCTATAGGACGCACTAATCTCATTAAGATGAAGGTACTCCCTGTCCTGCTGTACTTCCTCCGCAATGCTCCCACACGGGTACCTAACGCTTTTTTAAAACAGATGCATGGACTCTTTTCCACCTTTGGAGGAGTAATTACAGAAAAAAGGTAAATGTTTCAGGGTGCTGCTTATGCATAACAACCATATCTAAATGTCCCCAAACAGAAAGCAAATTTTCACTTTTTGAGTTCTGGTCCACTTTAAACATTCTGCTTTGTTTGAAGGCAAGCATGGTACAACAAATGGGTTGGTGTACACAGAGAACCTCACCCCAATTTAATCAAGAGTGCACACACTCTACTTAATGACTCACTTGCTGCGCAAGTAAAACCCCCTGCTGCTGTTTTATAACATGAAAATAGCAATTTTGTTCAAACCAAGAGAGGTTTATTGAACAAGATGCAGCTAAAGAATGGGGTCAGAGAGTGGATTTGTAATGTAAAAAGGGTTATGTTTATTGAATTTACAAAAATAAAAGAATTTTCACATTAATCGACTGCACATTTAAATACCACTATCCCCTCACCCTTAAAAAATGGTCATTGCAATGAACCTTTTGTACAAATCAACACTCACACACAAACAGAGCTAGCTGAAAAATATTCTCTAGATCTTCAGGTGGTCCTCAATTATGAGGGAACAACGTTGGACTAAAGTGAAGGTTCAAATCCACAAATTGACCCCATTCTTTAGCTGCATCTTGTTCAATAAACCTCTCTTGGTTTGAACAAAATTGCTATAAACATGGTACAACACTGCTGAAACCCAATACAAATTTTAATTTGTTTGAACAAAATAGTTATTACTAAGTAAATGTAAAGAAATATGCTGACAGCATGTACTACTGTGGTTTTTTTCTAAAGCAGCCACTTGCAAAAGTAAACACCCTGATGCCCATAGCTTCAACTTGGGGGTGATGGATTCCCACTGTAGAGATAGCTGCAAATGTGTTGTTAATACAATTTTTTACCTAGAGTTGGTCTTTAATGTATCACCAGATTCTAATTAAAACTTTCAAGTTGGTGGATATAACTTACTAATCAGTTCAGACACTTTCATATATCAATCAATATATTTAGGTGTGTTTGAATATAGTTTTCCTGCATTTCAAAATGGCAAGCAAAGGAGTTGCCAGATCACTGACAAATAGTAGTGGTGTGGGTGTACTTCAGTTATACTGGCATAGAAAGAACTGTTTTGCACATTAATGTTACTAGCAATATCCTCAAACTTCTAAAATAAAAACTTCAGGCACCTGTTGTTTTTTTTTTTTTTAATTCAAATATGTAAAAGAAACTTAATCCACATATTAGATGTATAGATATATATTAGGATTAGACTGCTGTTTAGAAAATGTTATTATCAGATAAGTCTATGCATTGTGATATCTCAGTCACAGACTACACTGATCCACATTTTTCCAACCCTCAGGCACTGCCATGCTACAAGGTGATAGTGAATGTAAGTGTAAATGGCAGTGTGATTGCCTTGGGGAAGAAAAGCCATTTTGTTAAAACCACCAATTGCCAACTTAACATAATGAGATTAGATTGCATACATGGAGAAGTATATCGGTACAGTGGAGAGAGAAACTCCATTTGGTTTGGGAGCATATACTACTGGTGTGGTCTTTGTATTCCTACATGATGTTATTTTTGGGAGAGATGTTTGAAAATTATGGGGGATTCAGTTTGTTTAAGAAGGTGAATTAGATGTCTGTGGGGCCTATTCCTCTTTTAGTTCCTCTGAGCCTATTCTTCTTTTAGTTTTTCCATGTGCAATAGACAAAGTGGAATTCGACTCCCAAATGGCTGATTCAGGAAGTGTAAAATGCTGACAAAATGATAAAACATGCCATGAAACCAATACAAATTAAAAAGACGGTTATTAAGACAACTTTCCAAAGAGTGCTTTGTAACTATACTTACCCCTGAAGCTCAAAGATAAATAATTGAACAAAGAGTCACCCCTAATAAGTGATCTCATAAATACCACATACAATCTAAGACCGGGAACTGACAGAGCGAGATTAAAAGGGTTATTCCCAGAAGAGTGAAGAGTTTGGAGAAGGCAGGAGAAGTGAACAATCTAGGCCAAAATAGCTGAATTAAAAAGATTCTCCAATTCAGCTCACTTTCCAGCTCAGCTATGTTGTCCTAGATTGTACATTCCTCCTGCCTTCTCCAAACTCTTCACCCTTTTGTGCATAACCTTTTAAGTCTTGTAAGGCTATTGTTAAAGAGAGGGAGCTAGCCAGGCAGGTGAAACATTCTGTTGTGTTTCACTTGTTATACCCACTGTGAGGGAAAACTTTCTGTTGGAAAGTAATATTTATTATTATTATTATTTGGAAAAGTAATATGGTTGCAAGAAAGTGATTACTTGGCTAATTTAACATTCACTGGTTTATTATTATACCACTAAATGTTCAATTGATAAACTACAATAATAATTTTTCTTGTGTATAATTGTAGTTGCCAAAAAATGCAATTACAATGCAAAAAATATTATACAACCATTCCTGATTGGCTGTTGGAAAAGGTAAAAGAATACAGGAGGAAATAAGTGGCATCATGGGGAAACTTGCATAGTGTGAGCACTAAGCAAAACCATGGGCACAAACAGCCAAATATTTGTGAATATATGCATTAAGTAAATAGATTTAAGCGAGTTTAATACCATGCCTAGAAATTGTTAGATTCATCTATTCATTCAAGCAAGACATTAAAAGAAACTGTGAAAGAAAAGGAGTGTGTGTAGGAAACGTGTATGCTCCAGGGATGTTATCCTTATCCTTTCTTACAAGCCAAGAATAAACATGTATGTATCAGGTGTCAGAAATAAACATATGGTCCTGCTTGTCCCTAGGTAATGAAGGATTAAAGAGGATAAAAACAACAGGCCTGGAAAATGCAACTTCAAAAACATGTCAGCAACAGCAGCTCCCATATATCTTTTTATTTTTGTATTTCTTTTAGGTCCCATACATGAAAAAACTATTATTACAGTGAAACAGAATCCTGAATAATATCTTTTATGATAGGACAATAGAAATAACAGAAAAGAGACATTACAGTTAAACATGAATAAAGTGAACAAAGGTTTTCCTTGGCTGTGAGTTTTAATTGTCTCATTTTAATGCAATATAAATGTGGAAGAGTTGTGAGGATTTTAATTGGCAGTGGAGAAATAAGTGAAGATAAAGAAAAAAAGGGGAAAAGTAAAAGGGAAAAAAGGAAGGGGGAGTTGCTTGATGATTTTAATAGGCTGATATTATAAACCAAATTATCTGTAAATATATAGCTCTATATCATATACCAAGTGTGATATAGGTACGTGTTTCTAATAACTGTAGGATGGTCATTGGTGGAGGCTTTAAGATCATTGGCATAACACAATCAACCCTGCACAAATATTTCCCAGGTGTAGGGAGAACAAGCTCATTTCAATAACGCATTAACAATGTGTGACTGAGGATTTTGTTAAGGCTTTTGTAGAGAGGGGTGTAGTCTGGTCTCTTGCTAGAAATAGCAATACATTTTCATGATATTGCTTATAAAAAGGCAGAGAGTGTTGAATATTTTCAGTAAATGTGTATAAATCAGCTCCCATTCTTTTTACACCAGGTGGTCACTTTGGAATGATTTTGTGTAGAATTGTTCTCTACCCGGAAATATAAAAGTTATAGTTGGTTTGACTTTTGTGGACATACCAGTCAGTCAGGGCCTATATCTTGGAAAGTGTACTCCTATTTGGGTCCATTGCTATCCAAATTTCCAATGGGGTCAGAGTACATTGATGATTTGAACAGGGGGAGCCCATAGAGGACTTCAGAAGGCTGTGTGAATCCAAAGGTTAGAGTAGATTAAAGTGTGTCAAGACCCAAGAACAAGGGGGTTATTCACTAAATAGCCGAAGGATCCAGGTGTAGCTTCGGCTGATCCTTCAGCTTGCTTCGGCCGCCTCTGCCCTTCGGTTTAAAATATATATATATTTTTTCTTTTTTAAATTTTTAACCACTTCCAGCAGGGTCACGTAAATGTACGTCATCCGCTGGAAGTGGTTATCTTAAAAAAAAAAAAAAGGAAGTGGTAATACCAAGAAATACGGCTGCTGTTGCTGCCGTGTTCTTGGAACCATTTTAAACAGCCAGCGATTGCTTTTTAAATACAAGTAATCCAGCATCTGTACAGGTGGGTCTCCACTGACAGATCAGAGGGAGATCAGCAGGCTTCCAGCCACTGATTTCTCCTCCGATCACTAAGCTCCCTATGTAATAGAAAATATAATGTGACAGGTCCTCTTTATGGAGATATCAGGTGTCTTTCAGACCCCTAATATCACCTAGGGACCCCAAAGAAGCTGCTGAAGCAAATATCTGCTTCACCAGCTTCTTCTTCTGGCTCTAGGAGAATGTGCCCAGTGACACCGGAAGTGATGTAATGCACATCACTTCCGGATCCAGTGATTGGAGGAGAGATCAGCGGCTGGAGGGCTGCTGATCTCTCCTCCAATCCATCAGGGGAGACCAGCAGTGCCGGTCCTGGGCTCTTACGGGGGACAATGGACTCCGGGAAGCCGATTGGTGCGGTGACAGCGTACCATTCATCTGGCGCATGTACAGAGGCCGGATTGCTTGTATTTAAACAGCAATCGGCAGCTCTTTAAAACGGTACCAAGAACACAGCTGCAGTATAACCACTTTAGGTGGATGATGTACATTTACGTGAACCCACTGGATGTGGTTAAAAAAACATAACTGGATTAAACCTGTTTTATGCAGTATATTGACAAATAAACTGTGTTCAGTTTAAGGATGATGTGTGTTCATCCTTATTTGGTACTAGAAATGTTTGGTAAATGTATAACTCATGGGTAAAATACCTCCTGGAAATCACATATTCAATATTTTTTTTGGAAAAAGCATACTATTTGTTGCAAGTATTTAATAATTGCTGAAAGCACATTTTAGTTTGTAACTCTACAGAGTTCAGGCCCTGGAACTAAAGCTTCCGAACATGAATTCATTCCTCTGATTTTTATGACAATAAATGTAGTGTTGCTTCCACTGAACTACAGCTGGTGTGAAAACACCTTTCTCTGGGGTTATATACAAAACAATAGAAGATCATTTGCCTAGCTTACGTGGACATTTTCAATATGAGTAGCAGAACAATATTGTGAGGTTTCATAACACAAATGGAAGCTGTAATCATTTGATATCATGTTCTTGAGTGAAAAAGTGGTCGCTATGATACAGGTGAACAGATATGTGAAGTGATTTGCTGCTTTTTTAGTGGGGTGGGCTAAAGGCCTGCAGATATCCATAAACAATGCTTGATATGCTAGACCCAGTCTGTCAGTGTTTTTCTTTTTTTTGGCCATTTAGGGTACAATAAGAGGTTCTCTTTATAGCAAAACTCCTTTGATACTTGTACTTACTTGTACTATCCCAATGCCGTAAACTTTTCAGACTAGACAGCCCTGTATACACTTTGGGGATTATTCACAAAGCTGCCGAAGGCAGCCGAGTGAATAACCCAGCCGAAGTGAAGTGAGCCGAACAAAGTTCTGCTATTCACTTCTGGCTTGTGCGGCTGATTTCAGCCATACATCGGTTGCCTTCGGCTGCACTTTGTTCAGCCGAAGTGCAAAAAGACTTCGACTCAGCCGATCCAACATCTGGATCAGCTGAGCCGAAGCTCCGGCAGCTCACTCGAGATGAGAATAGGGCGAGCAGCATTTGGCTCAGCTTTTCAGCTTGGTACCTCCATGAGAATAGTACAAAAGAAATAAAGATTTTAAAAAAAGAAAATAAATAATTAAAAAGAAAACAATTGGGCAGAGCTAGCAGTGACAGCTAGCTCCGACCAACTGTTTCCTTTTGGCCAGCACCTGCTAGAGTCTTCTAGCACGTCCCGGCCAATGAATAACAATGAATAATGAATGACATTACGCCAGGCTCCACCCAGTTGTTATTTAATGACAGTTTAGCGTCCCCAGGTCATTTGGGGACGCTGATCTGTCATTACAACTGGGCAGAGCCAGACATGACATCATGGCTGGCTCCACCCCGCTGCCATTTGCGGGGAGAAAGTCCGGCATTTTACCCAGTCGTTTACCCCGCTTTGGGTATCGCATGCCTTCGGTGCGGCTGAGCTGCTTGACTGCCTTCGGTTGCTGTACGGGCTTTAGTGAATAGCCCGTACAGCAGCCCTTTGGTTCAACTGAACCAAAGGGCTCCAGCGGCAGAAGAGAGCCGAAGGATCAGTCGAAGCTACAGCTGGATCCTTCAGCTACTCTGTGACTAACCCACTTTGTGTTGGTACTTACAGAGGTCTAAGGACATTCCCCCTGCCCCATGTGACAGTGCATGGGTCTGACAGTTGGCTGATCAGCTGCTGTGTACTGCATGGTGAGAGAAAGGAAAGACCAAATGTTTCCCTATATCCAGAAGTGCTGAGTACTTCCAAGGGCCCTTGCTTGAGAAAAGGGAGGGGGGGGCGGTGTGAGACATATAAATATTAGCAGCAGAGGAGCTGTGCTATAAAGAGAACCCTTTTACTTTGTCCTAAAGGAGCAAGATGAGTGACTTAATTTAAAGCACAATTGAAGTTTCATACAGAGAGCCGTGGTCCTTCTCTGCTGCCCATGAATATGGTTGTCTTCTGTTGCTTGAGGTTTTTAAAATGTATATAAAGCCAATGTTTTTGTTTTTGTGTCATCAGTGTCCCAGTAGGAAGAATTGCCTTCACTTTCTCTGGATGGAACAGGAAGTGAGAGGAAGTCTATCCAATGTAAGGTACACTAAATCCCCTCTTAAAGGAAAAAATGTCCTAATGTTCCTAATGGGACACGGATTGTGTTCTTCAAGGTCCCTGTATGTGTTGTAAAGTAGCCACCACTCCAAGCTTGCTCCCGTGATGGACTACAATCATACGTTTGGTTTACTATTTTATATTGAGATTATAGTCCTTCACAGAACCCTTAGTAGTCTCCTAACAACAGGGTGACTTCACTGCACTTGTAGTCCATTCATTCTTCCTCCCATCCATGTTACTGAATATCCATACCTTGGTATGGACACGGATGGGACCAAGAATCTGCAGTGCACCCAATGGTCCACTGATCAATGCAGTGCTTTACTGCATTAAAAAAAAGAATGCACATGTTTCTTTTATCAAGTGTGCATTTATTATTTTTTTCCCAAAAAGTGGTCTATGTCTTTAAATTAAAAGTGTAGGCTTAAGCAGATGTTTAGCAATGTGTTAATTTAAACTAGGATCATGCGCAACATTTCCTGCCATTGATAAGCTGTACCTTTTTCAATTTGTACTTGTGCTAGACAGTCTAAATACCATATTTTACACTGGAAGATTAGATGAAGTCTTGCTTAATTGAATTGCAGATAGTGGTTGAAAATAGTCAATAGTATATAGAAAAGAAAAGTCAAAATTTTAAATATACCATTAACTCTGATTTACTTTTAGTGCTGAATTCAATCATCCATTTCTGCTGACAAAAATATTATGATAATTTTTTTCCATTGAAGCTGTCACTCATTATCGTTTAATAGTGCTGCCTACAGCTGTTTATGATGTTCCTACAAATATTTAGCCTGAAATAAAGTTGGGACAACACTTAAATATAATAAAATATATATTACTTACAGATACCAAGATCTAATAAACAGTGTTGTAATAACGTAGATATTTCTATAAATCTACATTTCTGCAGTTCACATATCTTTTAACATTCAATAAAATGAAAGTGACAGTAAACTCAGAAGTTAAACCTTAAAAATGCATTTAAGTACCTTTTAAATAGCCACTGCTCCAAGCTCACTCTTGTGATGGACTACAATCTCACGTTTAGTTCAGTAATCTGTATTGAGTTTGTAGTCCATCACAGGAGCGAGCTTGGAGCAGTGGATACTGTTTGAAATTAATAAGCCTATTGGGATGCTGAACATCTTTTCTTTAAAAGAAAGCATTACTTATGCCACCTTTTTGGCATGAAAATAAATTAAGGTGACACTAAACTCAGGAGTAAAATCTTAAAAATGCATTCAATTACCTTTTAAAGGAGAACTTTTCACTCACCTCATAGTTCTAGCCGACCTGTGACAATGAGACTGTCACAGGTCGGCTCAGTAGATCGGGAGGTGAGCGAACACATACCGGGAGGGGGCGGGTACAGCTGGCTCTGCCTCTAGATAGGCAGAGCCAGCTGTCAGTCATGCAGCGGGGCGGATCCAGACATAATTGTCCGGATCCGCTTCAGCTGTGGCGTCTCAGTATACCGCGAGCAGCAGCTCGCGGTATACTGCTGTGTCTCAATATACCGCGAGCTACAGCTGGGTGTTGGGAGGACGCTAGTTTGTGTCCTCCCGTTACCCTAAGGAGAACAATGGGGAAAAGCCTTAACCCCATAGTTCTCCTTTTAACTATGAACAAAAATTTTGCTTATTTGGGTATCACTTGGCTGTAGATCCTCAAATCATCTCTGAATTACTGCTGACACTGTCCTTCCTTTATGAGGGTGGCTACTTTTGTTCCCCATGGTAACTGTGTGTGTTGGGAAGTAGCCACAGCTCCAAGCTTGCTCCTGTGATGGACTACAATCTTACCTTTTTAGTTTACTAATTTGTATTGAGATTGTAGTCTATCACAAAGTGTGCTTGGAGCGGTAGCTACTTTGCAATACACACAGGGACCATGGTGAACAAAATTGGCCGCTCTGCAGAAGGAAGGACAGTGTCAGCACCAATTTAGAGATGATTTGAGGATCTACAGCCAAGTTATACTCAAATAAGCTATTTTGTTCATAGTTAAAGTGACATTAAAGGCAAAAACTTTTTTCCCCTCCCCCCAATGTTAATTAAAGCACTTACCTTAAATGATGTCTCTTAATCTGATCTTCCTCTTCTTTCCTGTCCTTTTCAGCCTTCTCTCCAGCGCTGCTGCTGGTCTTTGATCCAGCGCTGACTCCTCTGTCCTTGCTGGCACTTCCTGTCCCACGGTGTCTGCATGCGGGTGCACTCGTCCATAGACTTGCGTCTCTCCTCGTCTCCTGGCCGAAAATCTGAACTGCGCATGCACCCGCCCCAAGATGCTTTGCGACTGCACAAGCATTTTCGGATGGGAGCGCGCGGCAAAGACGGGTACGTTTAAAGCGTTTTTTTTTTTTACTTTTTGCATATATCTACTGCTTGCTAGCAGTAGATATATGGAAAAAAAACGGAGGGTTTAGAAACCCTTTAAGGTACTTTAATGCATTTTTAAGATTTAACTCCTGAGTTTAGTGTCTCCTTAATTTATTTTCATGCCAAAAAAGGTGACATAAGTAATGCTTTCTTTTAAAGAAAAGATGTTCAGCATCCCAATAGGCTTATTAATTTCAAACATTATATTTGTTATAGAGTTGTGTGACTAATATTCAACCAAGTCCTTAGATACACATCAGAGGAATGCAAAGTAATGGTGATTAACAGAATCAGCATTTCTAATTATTGCACATGCATGCATCAAGTGAATACTTGCATTTTCTTAGAGTACTAATAGTTCATAGGAGTCATCCACAGAGGAAGAATGGGACTCATGTGAATGCTGTGATTAGTTCTGCATATTTTATATGCATTACTGGATCAAAAGTTTAGCAGTTTAAATTCCAGCTAAGATATAGGAACAGAAACATGTAAAACAGGAGAGAGAAAATCAGTTTTTGTGAAACTGGTACGGCTGAAGTACAGATCTTCATTAACTGTAAAAATTCCTATGCATATGCTTTAATAGTTTCACATGTTACTTTTTTATCTTAAAGTCATAATCATTCATTCATAATTATTTCATAAATGAATGGTCGCCTTTACTCACGGCTCCCTAAACGTTAAATATGAATGGCTTAAAGGAGCCATTGAAAATTAAGTTTGTGCAAACAAAACCCCTTATCTTGCCACAGCTTCTAGTTCAGGAAAATTGGATGATCACCAGCACACAGATCTAAACTTAAATCTTAGGGGGTTATTCACAAAAGGGTGAAGGGTTTGGAGAAGGCAGCAGAAGTGAACAAGCACCACATCGATATTTAGGTCTAGATGTAAAGAGTGCAGGAGACGCATCTCTCACGATATATTGCCCCAGCTTCTGACGCTTCCAGGAAGCTTGAATCTCCCACACCTCCTGGAAGCATTGCATAAACTTTATTTTTCAATGGCTTTATATAATGTAACCCAAACTTATTTTTTTAGTTTTAGGTGCAAGCAGGGAAGGCTGAGTTTTTTCCATAATTTTTTTAGAACTGTTCCTATTCATTTTGCATGAAATAAATATAATCTGGCGGTGGGGACCCCTTATAATGGCCAAAGTAGCTGTTCAGATTTAGAATATCAAGCGCAGGTATCTCACCAACAGAGTCCCCAACAATTATAAGAAATTGTCATTTTTGTCAAATTTTAATTCTGGGTGGACATGCCTTTTTGCCGCCGCCACTGTATGTCATACAATGGCAGCAGTGTGCCCCTGTAAGCATACTCCTGGTGGATATAGCACATACTAATGCAAACATGTGTTGGGTGTGCCTACCAAGTACGTGCGGTCAGGGGGGGGCAGGTGAGACAGAGCCTCACCTATAATTATGGAGGAAAAAAGCTGTCAGCTTCAAGCTTTTTCTCCATTCAGATCATCATCTAACAGGTTAAGGAGCAGGGAAATCCTCCCCGCTGTGTAACCTGTCATGGATGAAGCGCTGCCTGTTAATTGCTGACAGCGCTGCACCCGGCTTTATGACAGGTAATTAGTGAAGGACAGGGAGGCTCCTCCCTTCCTCCTTCACACTAGCTTGGCAATGGGCTGGGGTGGGGCTTTGACCGACGTGGCGGGGCGGGGGAATGTCTCACCCGGAATATGAGGCACTGCATGTCACTGGTGCCTACATACAAAAAACAATGATTGCACCACACATATTAGGTATCAATGTGCATGTGGGAGTGTGAGCAATAATTCCTGGGCCATTATACATGGTTAATGCTAAACTGACGACTGGCTTTTAAAGTGTCACCTATGGTCAGTTTGAGGTAATGCCATTTTACACCATTTCACGGTGTTAACTTGGTGCAATCTCCTCCTTTATATTTTACAAATAATTTGGTAATATACTGTGTTTCTGTGCATGAATATTATTTTAAGTCTACTTCTTTGATTTTTTTTTTTACTGAAAATTTGGGTTTGAGAAACAGTAATATCATGAGATATCAAATATTGCAAATGCCACCATTTTATTCTAAAGGGTTTCTACTTTCAGCAAATATATAATTCTGGAGGATGTTAAGTAATCTTTAAGCCTAAAATGTGCATTTTATTATGTGTGCAATAAATGCAAAAACAACGCTGACAGCGAAAGGGTTAAATTGCTACAGTCTTCTTATATAAATAAAAGCTGTCTTAATTTGTTGGAAAACACACTACAAGGCCAGGAGCAAGATCATAGACACATAGACAGGGGTGGTCCCTCAAAGAACAAGAAAGAAAATTAGATTTTTTGTATTTACCATAAAATCCATTTCTTGGAGTTCATTGAGGGACAACCCCTCTGTGTCTACGATCTTGCTTCTTGATTTTGTACTCATGCTGTGCCAGTGTACACATCCTCCTGTGAGTGTCAGTGTAACACAATTGTTTCAGAATTCTGTGTCCTTCAAACAAATCTAAGAAAAAAACAGAATACCAGGAGGAAGAAGCATTGTCAATTTTGGAGACAGTAGTTTGATGCATCAAACCCAAGAAGCACACTCACAGATCTAGTAGTGTGTGCCTTATCAGGAAAGGATGGAACCTTATCTTTTAGACCATAATCTAGGATAATCATCTGTCTGCGCCACGGGGAAATGGTGGAATGAAAAGCAGGTTGTTCTTTACAGGGACCGTTCAGTATGATAACCAGAGAGTCAGTTTCTCTATTGGAAACATGTACAGCATGTATTACATCCAGTCAATGGAAGAAAAACCTCCTTCTGATGCACTAAAATTGGACCGAGGGGATAGAAGAGCAATCTCCTGGTTTAAGTGAAAGGCCAAAATCACCTTTGGTGAGAAAGGAAACTCTGGATCCCAACATGATGTGATCCTTATGTAGGACCTAAAAAGTTTTTTGCAAGAAAAAGCTGCCGACTCAGAAACCTGTCTTGCAGAGGTGATGGTGAAGGAAGGCAACCTTGTGGAAAAGAAAATATTCCTGATAGGTTTAAAATGCATTTTATAAAGAGCCAAAAGAACCAAATTGAGATTTAATGGAGAAACTGGTGAAATCACAAGGGAAACTACATGAGGGCACTCTAATGAAAGGTCTTAATCAAAGAATGGTCAGCTAGTGGTCTCTGAAACAAGATTACAAGTGCCGGGATGCGGCACTCGGGGCCAACAGTTGATCCAGGCCTGATTGTAAAAAGGTGAGTATTTCCTGGAATAAAAGCTTCTTTCCTCACACCAAGTGCAGTATCCTCTCCATGTGCAATGGAAGACCTTGAGGAAAGTAAAATTCCTGGCACGTAATATTAAGGAAATCACCAATATGGAGATACCTTTGTCTCTCCAGACCTGGGTTTGGACCAGCTTAAAGCCACCCAAAACCAGCTTAAAGCCAGCGACTATAAAACAGGATGACAAACCGTTTTTTTGAGGCAGAAAGTCCTGGTGATCTGAAGTGCCCATGGATTATCTGCCAGGAGTATGATAATGTTGAAGTATCATATGCTCCTGGACCAATCCAGAGCTATGAGTATCACTGGAATGCCATCCATCTCAATCCTGCAGAGCAGATGAGGAAAGGGTTTCAGGGGAGAAAGGTGTAGATCAGGTTGTATTAATCTCATGGAGCCACCAGAGCATCTATTGATTTTTCCAGAGAAACTCCACATCTGAAGACAAATCTGTCCAGTTTGTTGATGAGTCTGGACCGTAGGAGGTTCACATCCAATGTCTCCCACCTACGGCACATGTCCTGGAACACCTCCAGCTGTAGGGACCACTTACCCAAGTCCAGGCCCTACTGGCTAAGGTTGTCTGCCTGCCAATTGTTTACGCAAATGGTGGACATGAAGTTCTGGGTAAGACAGAATCCTTACTACTTCTCTTGCTATTTCAACACATCTGAATCCTCCATTTTGGATGATGTACACTGCTGCCAAGGCATTGTCTCACTGGATCCTGATTGAATGACTCTTCAGTCGGGGTATCCAGCATTGTAGGTAAAACCAAATTGCTCAGAGCTCAGGAGTCCTCTGCTGTTCTCATCCCCTGTACTAACAAGGTGCCTAGATCCACAAACTGGAAGTGCTAGGGACCCACAGCAATGTGAAGAATTTGCTGATGTGTTGGGGAAAATAAGGACATGTAAGTATGCATACTTGTTGTCCACAGAAGCCAAAAAGTCTCCCTAATGGAGGTAGGCTATACCAGACCTTCAATGGAGAAATCTTAGACACAAATTAAGCATTGAGATTCAAAATGAGAGGACCCTTTTGGTTTTGGGACTATGAAAATGTTGGAATAAAACCCCTGAAATCTGTTGGCAGTAGGAACTGGGGTGATATCACCCTTAATCCAGAAGATCTGCAAGTGCTGCATGGAGATCTGCTAAACTGTGTGGAGACAAAGGCAAGTTGTAAGACATGAACTGGTGAGGGGGCATAGAGTGGAACACCAGCTTGTAGCCCCTGGAAACCACCTCCTGTATGTAGGATCCCGTCTTATGGCCCTAGCCCATTCTTCTAAAGTTTAGCAGACTAGCATCATGCCCAGTGTAGGTTGTAATACAGGGCCAGCCAGAGGAAACAAGGATTGAAAAGGATCTCCAAAAGCGTATCGATGGGATTTCTAAAAAGAAGTGCATCCTCAACAGTGATTGTTAGAACTGTTATATGACAGAATATTTCCAGGTCCACAGTAGGAATGGTCCATTTCTTAACAAAACACTCCTCAACAAGTAATGAGCTGCCAAACATTTTGTAGGAGTGAAAAGCTTATCAGGAGTTTACCAATTCACATAGCGGATGTTTGAAACTAAAATGTGCACTCGGAATGTCTTACGGCCTTTAAATGATCCTAGAGAGGTAGCAGCACTGGTAGAAGCTGCAAGCTTTTCTTCTAATTTCAAGACAGTGTGCTCAGTGTCAATGAGAGCTGACACAGTCTCTCTAAGCTTTGGAGTAATAGCAGCCGCTGAAGGCTTCACAGGGGCAATATTATCCATTAAAGATTTTTGAGACTTCTGGCTGCCAAGGGCTTAGAGGCTGCTAAAGCTGCAGGCAGATTAGATGTAGATTATGTAGGGAAAGATGTGAAAGTATACTTTTGGCCTCTCCAGAGAGAATCTGCAATCAGAATTGCAATTTGCTCCATGAAATCGTACACACTCCTAGAACAGTATGCACTATTGTATTTTTCCTTTTTACTGTTTTTTTTTATACTGTCAATATTACTTTCTTACTTTATTTTCTTATTTTCTTATCTTATTTTCAAGCAGATAGTTGCCACCTGCTGAGCCAATGGTAAGGTTGTAAAGGCTCGCAGTTCTCTTGGGAGCCTTGCTGGTTGTCAACACAAGCTCTGCATTGAGGAGTGGCTCCGTGTTTTCTCACACAAACAGGCAGCAGGTATTAGGCATACTTTTAGGGTTACAGACCATATGGTCAGAGTGGCAAAGGAAACCTGGAGGAATAGTACAAGAGGAGGCTATTTTCCTTGATATATACAGTATATACTTTATACTGTATATGTATATATGTATATATATGTGTATATATATATATATTCACTGGTATTGCTTGTTGACAAATGCTGTATTATGTGTAATTTTATTCTGAAAATTCTACACATAAAAAGCAGTAAATTACAAAAGCATTTTTTAGCTTTCAAGTTTTTTTTATGTCAGTTTGCTATTCCATGTTTTTATATTTAACATTTTAAGCTGCATTGACATTTATTTGTATTTTTCATAGCTATGGTCACACAACAAGTTTCAGTGTCACAAAAAATCACTCACTTGCCCATGCATGTGAAGAGCACCTGTAAGTTTTGGCTTTGATAAGTATGTGCAGTATGTACAGCTCCTACCTAAATCTGGTGACACCCAACACCCTGTAATACACACAAAAATATAGGTTGAGAAATGAATGTTTTGGGTCCTAACAAGCACACAAATAGAAGCAGGCAAATTTCTGATCACAGCTCAGCAACGGGTTGAATAAACTAGGGCATCACTTTTCGGGCAACTGGGCCTGTGCATTAACCTGTGTAGGGTTTCATTTCTTAAATAATCTTGCTTATATTGGATCTTTACCCCCTTTCACTAAAAATCATATCAGCATGCAGGTCTGCATGCTGATATGAAATCATTTTACATTCATTAGTTAAACAAACATGTTTTTCAATTACTTAGAAATAGAGTTCATATCCTTCCTGGTCCACTGATGGCACAAAAGATCTAATGTGCCAAAGCGTTGCATCTTGGAAAGGTTACATCAGCAGAGCATTGCTTGGAAATCTCATCTGTGATATCACGAGATCTCAGGGAAAGGCATTTTCCTCCCCTGAGATGATGTGCATGGTCACATGTCCTAGTCACATGTGCCAGAGTTCCAGGAAGTAAAAGAAGAGCTAGTAACCTGCCCTTAGTTAACATGGCCACTGTCAGAAGACTGGATAAGAAAAGAGAAATACGGTATGCAAAATACAAAGCCTGCAATTATCTAGAAGTATCTGTTTGTAGATTGCCATTACCGAACATTTCTAAAGGCGAGTTTGTTGTTATTTTAAAGATATGGGTAAAGTTCCTCTTCAATGTTCTATTTGCCCCATGGGCTAGCCAGTTCATTTGATTTAGCCATAGTTTTCCACATTGTGCAAAAAATCCCTACAACTAGTGATCGCATGCTGGTCAGTTAAAAAAGAATGAATATACATGCAGTCTGACTGGATGAATATCTATGTGAATTTTTTATAAATAGCAGAAAAGATAGTCACCAGCACACCAGAATCCACTTATCCCTCAATCTTTATTGACATATATGGTATAACACGAAGATGCATGGGATTCCATGTTTATCTGAATGTCAAAAAAGACAGATTGATAAAGTAGATTCTGGTGTGCTGGTAAAATCTTCTCTACATTTGGTCTAGGCAGCGCCATCCACAGATCACTACAGCACCCACTGGAGCATCTTTCATTGGGAAACCAGTTGGGAGTGCGATGGGATAGGCTACAGTTCTTTATAAATAGTTTCCTCAGTTTTAATGTCTTTGCCCCTCCAAATTTCCAGTTTTCAAAGTACAGGAACTAGCATTGTCCTCCTGATAGCTTAAAGGATGTGATTTAAAAATAAAAAAAAACTTGTGAGTGTTTTTTAAAGAATAAATTACCAATGTGAAATACTGAAAAATGAAAATGTGAAAGTCTCTCAACTGTCAAAAGAAAGCAATGCTCTTAGAAAACAGAAGAAAAATCCCCATTGAACAATTACTATCAGGTAAAAAGAGTAGTGTATTATACATGCGTATATTAGCATGATAAAAAATATCTACTTTCAAATCATGTATGAGAATAGAGTATAAATTGTAAAGACACATTCATAATGTATATCACTGCATGAGCTCTTCAATAATAACAGCTTAGTCTTTTTGTGAAAGTATTAAACTTTGTAAAACGTAAAAAACTGGCATACGTGCATCAAATAAAGTATAATCTAAAGAAAAGATGTCACTGCTTATGACTCGAACTAAAAGGGCAGTCTGCATAAAGAACAGTTGTTTTCAGCTCAGAAATGTCATAGCTGGGTTCTCGGCACACAATTTTCAACATATTGCCTTTGGCACTTCAATATCAGCATAACACTTCCACTGGAAATGGGAATTGGTGTGATAACAATTTCAGTTTACGGCTAGAAAGCTAGGTTACAATTATGGCTTAGATTTAAAGAATAATTACTTCAGGCAACATTTTTATTAACCCTTGCAGTGGGACAACCCCCGCACTGCAAAGGTTAAGTGCTCGTTTGTGCTCATGTCAAAAATAAAAAAGTTAAACTCACCTGATCCACCGAGGAGGCTGGCTCTTAGACTGGTCCCAGGAGCCTCTCTCTCCTCTACGCTGCAGCGTTCTAAGGTCCCTGAGTCCTCACTTTCTATACACAGTGTTTTAGGATGTGAGGGTGCAGAGTAGCATTCCATCCATGCAGTGAAGGAGGAGACAGGAGGAATGGCTATGTTAATGTTATTTTTGACCCTAGGCCAAAACGAGCACTTAACCATTTCAGTGGGGAAAATAGCCCCACTGCAAGAGTTAATAAAATGTTTACCCAGAGTTTTTCGTTAAAGTATAATTAAACTCTATCATAAAAATCTCGATTAGGACAGTTTATGTCCCTTGTAGAGGGATCCCAGTTTTCTCCACAAATATTCCTCTGAACATACTATTTTCTAGCTTTTGAAGTCCATGTGCCCTGCATGGCCTACTTGCTTTCTTTTGCACTTCCACTTTATGAACTCCATTGTTGCACGTCTCTCTTCAATGAACCCTTCAGTGACATGGTCATCCCATAATGCCTTTTAAGACCTCATGAACTGTATGTGTTGGTACCCTGAGCATCTGCTTTGCCTCATTTATGCTTGGATAATGGAAGACTTTAATCACTTCTAGTGGGGCCACTTAAATACACATCACCCACTTGAAGTGGTTATACCAAGAACAGGGTTGTTACTGCAGCCGTATTCTTGGTAATGTTTTAAACAGCAGGCAATTGCTGTTTATGTACAAGTGATCCAGTGCCTGTATAGCCGCCGGATCGCTTGTACGGTGTGGCGTTGTGTGCCCTCCGCTGCTGCCGGTGCCGCCGCCAGCTTGCCCAGGCTCCGCTGTCCCCTGTGTGGGCCCAGGACCAGCACAGCGGGTCTCCCCTGACAGATCAGAAGGAGTTCAGCAGCCTTCTAGCCACTGATATCTCCACTGATCACTGGACCCGGAATTGATGTGTATTAACTCACTTCTGGTGCCACTGTAAACATTCTCCGGCTTTTAGAGCCAGGATAAGAAGCTGGTGATGCAGATCTTTGCTTCATCAGCTTCTTTGGGGTCCCTAGGTGACATTAGGGGTCTGAAAGACCCCTGATGTCTCCATAGAGAGGATCTGCACATCCAATAAGCTATAACATAGGGGACTTGTTAGCCTCCTATGTGATAACAATAACATTGTATGTAAAGAAAAGTAAAAAATTAAAGTAACATATACAAATAATAAAAATGCAAATAATTTTTTTTTTAAGACCCCGCCCCCACGTGCATGTACATACAGCTCAAACACGCTTCATTTGCGCCTATGTGCAAAAATTAAAATGCCGCCACACATGTTACATATCGCCATGAATGTTGGAGTTAGAGCAATAATTAATAAATAACACAGAATGAGCAGTAAAAGCTTTTCAAGAATCGTATATAAGTAATTTTAAGTATTGTAGTTTTTTTGCGTGTTTGGTATCTATTTACCCAGCATGACCCCTTCTTTTATATTTTACCAAAAAAATGGGTATTATATTATGTTTCTGTGCACTAAATTTCATTTTAGTGTATTTTATCCTAAAAATACTGGTTTAATAAACATTTGCGGAAATACCGTGCAACATAAAAAATTGCAACTAGCATCTTTTATTCTACAGGGCCTCTTCTTTCAGAAAATATTTAATTGTTTGGGGGTTTGAAGCTATTTTCTAGCCAAAAATTCAGATTTTATCATGTCTGTGCAAATGTAAGAAATTGCTCTGCACAGCAAATGGTTAAAGTATATTTCCACATTTGCAGTCAATTTTGAGAAAACCCTTCTTAATGTACGTTATGTGTTCCTGTTCACACAGCATACTTAAAAGAAAAAAAAAATTCTTGCCTTTTTAGATGTTTTGTTAAATCAGGCACAATGGCTGATTCCAGGAAAAAAATCTAAGGACATAGGCTGGCTGCCCTTCCACAATGAGGCTTTAGCAGTGGATACTTACAGACCCAGGAAAATCTGCCCTTTGTAGCATGTCACTGCATACCTTTGCAGTACAGTTGTGTGCACATAATAACTTTATATTTATCCCCTCTATTGTCATAGCTGCCATTACATTTAGGAAATCCTTTAACCAGTTGACATCCGCGGTGTTAAATCCCCTTCCCATCCAGGCCATTTTTCAGTATTCAGCGCTGCGGTACTTTGACTGACATTTATTCCGTCATGCAACGCTGTACTGAAATGAATTTTATACCATTTTTTTAGGGACAGATAGAGCTTTCTTTTGGTTGGATTTAATCACCACTGGGGTTTTTATTTTTTACTATATTAAGGAAAAATGACCGAAATAAAAAAAACAAAAACAGTTTCCCCTATATTAAATGATAAAACATTTATTATTACCCAATTTTTTGGTAAAATATAAAAGACAGGGCCTTGCCGGGTAAAAAGACACCAAACATGTCAAGCCTTAAAATTGCGTGCGCGCGCAAAACCTCAAAAAACAATAATACCCAAAATTGGCCATAGGTGACGCTTTAAAAGCTTTTACCGCTCATCAGTTTAGTGTTATCAGTGATTGATGGCCCTAAAATGATTGCTCTCACTGCGACGTTCGCGGCGATATGTAACGTGTGTAGCGCAATTGTCGTTTTGCGCGCTGGTGCACCGGACGCGTATTTACGTTTATAGGCGCGTAAACGTGGGGGTGGGGGAGTTAAACATTTTGGGGTTTTTTTTCCCTTTTTTTATATGTGACTTTTATTTTATTTTACTTTTTTATGTGTTACTTTTATTTTTTTTTATTTATATTTATTTTTTTGCACTTATTGTTATTGCTATTATATAGGGGGATAACAATCCCCCTATATAATAGCAAAGGCACACTGACAGGTCCTCTTTATGGAGATATTAGGGGTCTCTAGGACCCCTAATATCACCTGTGGACCCCAAAAGAAGCTGATGAAGCAGAGATCTGCTTTATCAGCTTCTTCTCTCTGGCTATAGCAGCCAGATGACTGACAGGTGAATGCGGAAGTGATGTAACACACATCACTTCTGCATTCACAGCCCGGAGGGAGGTCAGCAAGGGGGGGGGGGGGCTGAAAAAACGAGCACATATAGACGTTCGGCGGGCTATGGAGCCGCCGATCGTCTATATGTGAAACACCCGGTAACGGGTGTTTGCATTGGTCGGGCTTTTCTGCCCGTGCGCGCCCGCAGAAAAAAATGCCGTCTGGAGACGGCAACCCGCCAATGCTGCAGTGCCGTCCGTCCGTTTTTTTTACAACGGGCGGATGGCAACTGGTTAATGAAATAAAAAAAGTATCATTCATCATGGTTTCCAATGAGGTAATCCATGTATATGTGAAACACCCGGTAACGGGTGTTTGCATTGGTCGGGCTTTTCTGCCCGTGCGCGCCCGCAGAAAAAAATGCCGTCTGGAGACGGCAACCCGCCAATGCTGCAGTGCCGTCCGTCCGTTTTTTTACAACGGGTGGATGGCAACTGGTTAATGAAATAAATAAAGTCTCATTCATCATGGTTTCCAATGAGGTAATCCATATCAATCAAACCATCCAGTGATGTAGGGACGTGAACAAATTTGTTAGTAACCTGTGACAGCCGGCAAGTAAAATCGCCTGAGTGTAGTCAGGATGGCAAATGTGTGTCCCAGGTTCAGGTTATATACGGATTGCTTCCGCTAAAGGGAGTGCTGGGAGTGCTTGAATGGTAGAGGTAATGAGCCCAGCTGAAGTAAGCTGGCTCATTAGAACTCTATAAGAACTCCCAGACTGCTTAGAGATTGGCTCCACCCTGGAACCAGTTTTGTGCCTGAATAGACTGCGGAGCTTTCTACCTACCTATGTGGTGAAAAAGAAAAAAAAACAAATTTGTGCGGTGAGACACAGCCTGTGTGGCAGTTTGTTCACTAGGAAGATAGGTGCTAGGGGCAGCAGAAGGTTGCACCTAGTTGATAGTAAGGGAAAATCTGTGCATAGTAAGTTGCCAAGAGGCAAGAATTTATTTTCGTGGTTTTTTTTGCTCATTATTGCTTGTGTATATAGTGTAAATAAACTGCACGTATGTTTTCACCTAAAGAAATTGTTGTTGCTGTGCCCATTTTCTGCACAGTGAACTCACCCAGAGAGTCACGCACACCTGCTGCTGAGCTAACACTCTCACATAACCTTACAACTCATGAAAAAATGCTTTAATTTAATCCTGAAAATTGATCAAATTAAAAGCAATCACCTAATGTTTACCTGCATACCTTTGGTATGTCATTGAATAAAGCAAAGAAAGTATGAAAAGAGAATGATTGCTTATCCTACAAAGATATTTTAAAATGGCCTGGCATGATGGCAAGGATGATAGATATTGGATCATAGTTATTTTTCAAACTGTTTTCTGTAATTACTACCACACATGTCTTCAATCTTGTAATAACTCAGTCAGCCTATTAAAATGGAGAAAAATAGTCACTCTGCTCTTTGGTACTATCATGTGTACCACACTGATCATGGACCAGAGAAAGTATAGGAAATAGTTGTCTGAGGTGATCAAGAAGAAAATTTATAGATCAGCATGTCAAAGGTAAAGGTTATGAGACTACAGCTGGAAATATTAAGAAGGTTATGGTCTATAATGTGTAGCCAACCTCCGTGGACATGACCGTAAGAATAAAATCAACCCCAGATTGAACAGAAGGATAGTACAAATGGTAGAGAAAGAGACCAAACTGGAGCTTTTTGGCAAATTGCATTGGCTCTATTTACAGGCACAGAAAATAAACTGGTGGAGGCATGGTTATGTTTTTGGGCAGCCATGTTGCATCTGGCACGGTGTGCCTTTTAATCTTTGCAGGGCACAATGAAATCTCAGTCAAAGAATTCTGGAGGGAATTGTACTTCCCAGTGTCATAAAGTTTTGTCTCAGTCACAGGTTCTGCAACAGTATAATGACCCAAAACACATAGCTAAACACGTACCCAAGAATAGCTAAAGAATTAAACACAGGACAATTCTGAAGACTATGAGCCCTGATCTGAATTCTATTGAACATCTATGGAAACAGTTGAAACATGTAGACTGGAAAAGGCACCCTTCAAACCTGAGATAGCTGGAGTACTTTAAGATGAGTGGGCCAAACTACCTGTTGTTGTGGCAATTTTATTAGAATGTGTTTTTCGTGTATTGTAATATTTTGTCATAATGTCTCTCCGTGTCAGGGTTTGCTGCGTCACGCTCAATTGGAGCGTGACCCGGTTTAAATCCCCGCTAAGAGTAAACCATTGGAGTAGATATCTTATGCGCAGCAGAGCAGTGTCTTCTTGGCGAATGTATGGACGCACGGCTGGGGCCCCCGTGCAATGCATGGATTTATTGGCTTGTTTGGATACATTTGTTTTGAACGCAGTATATGAAAGGAACGTGCGTTTGTTGTCTCCAGTGCGCCTGATCAACCGCTGGAGATAATATAACGTTGTCCCTGTAAATAAGCACGCATGAAAATCATAGTAACTTTATTGGGCATTGATCACTGAACAATGCTGGATAAAGCTCACTCCGGTGGTAATAGATTATTGTATTAATGTGTTTTGTTGACTGGCTATGTATTGAGGAAGTGGTTGTTAACATCACTTCCTGGTTTGCTGGTTTTTGAAATCGTTTGCTGGTTGTTGACATCACGTCCTGTTTGAAATTACTTCCTGGTTTGCTGTGTGAGACCACTTCCTGTCTGACATCACTTCCTGTTGGGCAGGTATAAAACAATAAACACATGCCTGTGCTGGGGCTCTTAGCATGGATCTTGAAGCAAGCAACACCTTTCTCCTGTGTCCTAACTCTACATGACTCAAAATAGGTGCCGCCAGTCCTCGCACATAAGAGCGTAATACAACTGTGCTTTTAAGCACGGGGGAAATTCTTTGTGTTTGACATACTTTGGTGCACTGTAGAAGAAAAAAAAATACAAGTGTGTGGCCCGCCTGAATGAGTGGATGGTGTGAATGACTTTGACAACAATGTCAATTCGTTTTTAATAGGTGATTTGGGGTAAGGTGCAAGATGATATAGGATTTTTTCAGAATGTTTTTTAATAAAATAAAGTTAACAAATCTTTTTCATAAAGCCACGTAACCTAGGCAGAAAAGTGGGGTTTTAGAAGCACCAAAGAAGACAACTCCACAAAATAGAAATTGAATATAAAAATAAATTTTAATTATAGTATTTTTAAAAAACTGGATCGGAGATCCATTTAAAAATCAGCTAAGTAGGTATATCCCTGTGTGCTCACTTCATATAGACCTTTCCTATCACATTATTAGTTCATACAAAGGTACAAAAATTAAACATGATACAGTTACAAATCATCGATCAAGGTATACATCACAGATGACAATTCATTGAATGTTGTGGTAGTATATGGGATAGGAAGGTTTTGGATAATGGAGGAGCTAGTACGATGTTTCGCGCACACAGGCGCTTCTTCAGGAAAACAGGGAGTATCTGTTTGATTTTAAAAGAAAAAGGAAATAAGGAACATGATAAACATAACCTGTATACTTGTGATTTTCTTGAAAATAATAATGAGACATCAGATCGGGTTTTCACATTCCAATTTGCCTATGCTGATATGTAAGTATCTGGGCGGGCCTATCTGAGCAGCGCACCTGTGCAGTATCCCCTAGAGATGGATGGGGTCTGACATGGGCCGAGTCCCAATATAGAGTCAGGGGTAGGAGGTAAGAGACACCATACAAGGCTGGGAAAGAAGTAGATAGATAAAGCAAATAAATAAAAATGAAAAAAGTGAAAAGGGGGGGGGGGGGCATAAACATAAGCCATAGTCCTATTCATATAGGGATCGTGGCTAATAAATATATATAAGAGGAATCCACCTCTCATTAGTAAACAATATAAATATTAGAGGCATAACTTACATGAGAGGAGTGTTTCAACCAGTGCATTTGTCAACCGAACCGTTGAAGGAGAGAGGGCAGTGGATCGACACGGATGCCCATCTGCTTGTCTCCAAGTTTAAAAAAATGTAGTCCTCCGATTCTCCCCACGCCACCCACAACCAGTACCGCTGCCTCCCGGCCGCAGACTGGTGTCAGTGGCTTACGCGGGCGCTATAGCAGTATCTGGCGTGATGAGGTCAGAAGCGTCATCTGGGTAAACTCCTCCCCAAAGGATACGCCCCTCGAACGGAGCTCTAGTGAGGGAAATATAGTCCCTGCAAGAAGGCTCTGGTGGACCAAAAAGGAGGACGAATCCTCTCACTCCCAGAGCGTTGGCCAAAATGCCAGTTCGCTGCTTTACAGCGACGTCCTGCGCAGGCGCATGGGAGGCCTCCTCCGTTGCTTCCCCGTGACACGGCCACGTCTGACGCAGGAGCGTCACGCAACTCCGCCCCCTCCAGACGCAGCACCCGGCTTAAAAGCCGCAGCTCCGTTATTGATCGGCGTCTTCAGTTGAGTGTACTGGATGCTGACCAAACCAGCTCCACACTCGCCCCCCTAAAGACCTGAACCTCCTTATCCTGGCTGAGACTACAACCACCTTATCCTGGCTGAGACTACAACCACCTTAACCGCAAGTACTCCGGAATACCACATGCTGCATTGCTGTCTTCAGCAATACAAGCTAAGTACTCTGGGAATACTATATATTGCATTACTGTCTTCGCACAATACAAGCTAAATACTCTGGGAATACTATATACTGCATTACTGTCTTCGCACAATACAAGCTAAATACTCGGGGAATACCAACTTTGCACTGTGATGTCATTATTCTACCTGCATACTTAAACGCCCATCGTTGTTTCCTCCCCCCTGGTGCCGATCAGAGGTACAGCACAGTGGGAGGCTGTTCCCTAAAATAACCTTACGATTCATACGGGGTGTGATGTGCTGCAACTTACTCTTGGCCTCATTCCAAAACTGGGCAGAAAGAGGATAAGTTGCTCTCCGATTCCCGTCCTATAGCGTTCCCGCTAATCCGCAGTTGCGATCCACTGTATCCCATAGGCAACACTCCAGGTGAGTCGTTACAGTACTGAAGACCTTTTTTCAAATGGATCCAGCGGAATTAGCACAGTGCATTCTCAACCTCACACAGCGGATGGAAGATCTCACGCTGAACGTGACGGAAATCAGTAACGAGAACCAAACACTACGGGAAACCATTTCGCTGAGACCACCCGAGGGGGCCTCAGCTAACCTGGGTCCAGGCCATCCTGCACCGGAGCCCAAGGTGAGTCCACCCGACACCTTTTCGGGAGATCGGAAGGACTATAGTGACTTCCTACTTGCTTGCAAGCTCATGTTCGAGCTCAGACCCAGGTCATACCCTAACGATCACGTGAAGGTCCGTACATTAATCTCCTACCTTAGGGGGGAGCCCAGGGCCTGGGCAAATACATACCTAGAAACCAACGACCCGTTACTGGAGTCGTACGAAGGATTCGTCACAGCCATGTCACAGTTATATGAAGATCCCTGTAAACAAATAACAGCGAAGACCGCCATTCGAAACATTCGCCAGGGGAAGCTGCCGGTGGAAGACTTCATCGCTGAATTCAAAAGATGGGCGCGCCAGACGGAATGGAATGAGATCAGTCTCAGGAACCAGTTCCGTCTGGGGCTCTCAGAGGCGGTCAAAGACGAACTAGCCAGGACAGTGCTACCCCTGTCCTTAGATGCGCTCATGCAGCTCGCCATCTCCATCGACCGTCGGTTGAGGGAACGTCGTTATACCATGGACACCACGCAAATCAACCACACTCCCTCCAGCTGAACCTATGGAGGTCGGGTTCATCAGAGGTCCAATAACACCAGAGGAAAGATCTCGGCGTCGGTCGCATAACCTCTGCATGTACTGCGCCTCATCGGTTCACCTCGTGGAGGAGTGTCCAGCCGTAAAGAGGAAGGCTGCAGGTAAGGAGAGTCACATTGCTAGAATTTCCTCACCCCACATGAAATCTACGAATTACCTATATCTCTCCTTATACTTGCAGTGGGAACAAGAAAGAATACAGACTAACGCCTGCTGGATTCCGGTGCATGTGGGAATTTCATAGATGCAGACCTGGTCTCCCGACATAGTATTCCCACTTGTAAAAATTCCAGACCCTTGTCCGTCAGCTTCGTGGACGGAACCACCTTAACATCTGGTCCAATTGACCTTCAAACACAACCCATGATGGTGACTACACATGACGACCACCGAGAATACATGACCTTCGATGTAATCCCCTCTCCAGTCTTCCCTGTCATACTCGGCATTCCATGGCTGAGGTTACATCAACCCGATCTCGACTGGGCAGAGAACAGGGTACAGTTGAACTCCTCATACTGTCACAACACCTGCTACCCCTCAAGGAACCTCCTGCTCCTTAACCCTCACAAAATCCCCGTCCACTACCAAGAATTCCAGGACGTATTCAACCCCACCAATGCAGAGGTACTGCCTCCCCACCGGTCATACGACTACCCCATCGATCTTCTCCTGGGCAGTACAATACCCGTAGGGAGGATTTATCAGTTGTCCCAACCCGAACTAAACCACCTCAAGGGTTACCTCGAGGAAAACCTAAAGAAAGGGTTAATTCACCCTTCCACCTCCACTGCAGGAGCTGGAATGTTCTTCGCCCACAATAAAGACGGCAGCATCAGACCTATCATAGATTACCGCGCATTGAATGCCATTACTATAAAAAACCGCTACCCTCTACCCCTCATTCCGGAACTCATAGAACGCCTGCGGACTGCGAAGATCTACACCAAATTCGACTTAAAAGGGGCATACAACCTTATATGGATGCGGGCAGGCGATGAGTGGAAAACCGCATTTAGAACCCGATACGGGTTATTCGAATATATGGTCATGCCGCTCGGGTTGTGCAATGCCCTAGCCACATTCCAGTGCTTTATCAACGACATCTTTAGAGATATCCTAGACGTATGTGTAGTAATCTATCTCGATGATATCCTCATATACTCGGATAACCTCCAGGTCCACCGTAAGCATGTTCGCTGGGTACTGTCCAGACTCCGAGCCCATCGTCTCTACGCCAAGACAGAGAAATGTTATTTTGAGAAGGAGACAGTTCCTTTCCTAGGGTACATTATCTCCCCGGAGGGGGTACGAGATAATGTACCCTAGGAAAGGGATGGACGACTTCAAGATCGAGTGTATCCTGAACAGGCCGGTGCCCCAGTCTCGCAGGGCCTTGCAACGATTCCTGGGATTTGCGAATTACTATAGGAAGTTTAATAAAGAATTTCTCCAGTGTTGTTAAACCCTTGTCCTTCCTCACCAGCCCCAACGTGAAGTACGTCTGGAATCCAGATCATCAACGAGCCTTCGATGACCTAAAAATAAGATTCACTACCGCGCCCATATTGAAGCTACCTAACCCTTCCTTTCAGTATATTCTTGAAGTAGACGCCTCTGACTGGGCCATCGGGGCAGTTCTCTCCCAGAGGGTGACACCTTCTACACCACTTCACCCCATGGCATTCCATTCCAGAACGCTAAACAATGCAGAGCAGAATTACCCTATAGGAGAGAAGGAATTATTGGCAATCAAACATGCCCTCGAAACCTGGAGACACCTGCTTGAAGGCACCCGTCAACCTATCATCATCTTTTCGGAACATCGGAATCTCCAATACCTCAAAACTACTAAAACCCTGTCCTCCCGACAAGTTCGATGGAGCCTTTTCTTTGACCGTTTCAACTATATTATAACATACCGCCCTGGTTCAAAAAATGGTAAGGCGGACTCCCTCTCCAGAATCAGTGACACCTCCAAAAAGGCAAAGGAACTTCCTCCATCATACCCCCGGAAAGAGTACTTACCACCATTATAGACTTAAAAAACCATCTCCTGATGGAGCTTCGAGCTAACGTCCACCGGCCCCCTGGTCTGGTGAATGACGAAGAGGGGTTCCTATACCATAACTCCAAATTATACATTCCCCCTTCAATGCACGTACAAATTTTGAAGTTTCTACATGACTCCCCTACTGCAGGTCATCCTGGGTTCAACCGGACCCTAGAACTCGTGCAGCGGTACTTCGGAGTACGTGGTGACCTGCACGATATGTGCCTCCTGCAAGCATGAGAGACGCCCACCCTATGGCTTGCTAGTAAGTCTTCCCATACCTAGCAAGCCGTGGGAGGTGGTGTCCTTGGACTTCATCGTAGACCTCCCTGTCTCCAGGGGGCAGGACACCATCCTTGTGGCTGTGGACCACCTGACTAAGATGGCACACTTCGTGCCGCTGCCACGACTTCCAAATTCCCTGGAGACAGCGGAAGCATTCCTGGCCACGGTTTACCGGCTGCATGGAGTACCGGCACGGATAATAACGGACAGGGGCTCGCAATTCGTGTCCAAATTCTGGAAGGCCCTCTGCGGGAAGCTTGGCATCGAACACCGCCTCTCGAGCGCATACCATCCGCAAACAGACAGAGAGGGCAAACCAATGTCTTGAACAATTCCTCCGTTGCCACTGCACTTACCTCCAAGATGATTGGATGGCTCTGCTTCCCTTGGCCGAGTCCCACAATAACTCCGTCAATTCTTCCACCAAACGCACGCCTTTTCAGGCCAACTATGGGTTTCATCCTGTTCCTCTTCCCTCTGACATCCTCCGCTCCAATAATCCTGCATCCGACGACTACCTTACTTCCCTACAGCAGCACCTAGTCGCCATCAAGGCGAACCTCCTGAATGCAAAGGAACGTCAGAAAGTTTATCATGATACCAGACATCGCCGACCCCCCGACTATCAGGTCGGGGATTTCGTGTGGCTGTCCACTAGAAATCTCAAACTCCGAACCCCCTCTTGCAAGTTCAGCAAACTTTTCATCGGTCCCTACGCGGTGGTGAAGGTGGTAAACGCTGCCGCCATACGGCTTGCTCTCCCTGCTGATCTCAAGATTCACCCTACGTTCCACGTCTCTCTCCTCAAACCATACCGTCGGGATCCTTTTGGGGAGAGGGTGCCCCCCCAATGCCTCCGCCATGTGTTATTGACGGAGAAGAGGAGTTCGAAGTGGAGGAGGTACTCGACTCTCGCCGACTCCGGAATCGGTTGCAGTACCTTATCCGATGGAAGGGCTATGGACCGCACGAGGACTCGTGGGAGGACTCTGGAAATGTCCATGCCCCGCTGAAGGTCTCCCACTTCCACAGGCGCTATCCTGCCCGTCGTTCTCCGCGGTACGCTGACCAAACCAGCTCCACACTCGCCCCCCTAAAGACCTGAACCTCCTTATCCTGGCTGAGACTACAACCACCTTATCCTGGCTGAGACTACAACCACCTTAACCGCAAGTACTCCAGAATACCACATGCTGCATTGCTGTCTTCCGCAATACAAGCTAAGTACTCTGGGACTACTATATATTGCATTACTGTCTTCGCACAATACAAGCGAAATACTCTGGGAATACTATATACTGCATTACTGTCTTTGCACAATACAAGCTAAATACTCGGGGAATACCAACTTTGCATTGTGATGTAATTATTCTACCTGCATACTTAAACGGCCATCGTTGTTTCCTCCCCCCTGGTGCCGATCAGAGGTACAGCACAGTGGGAGGCTGTTCCCTAAAATAACCTTACGATTCATACGGGGTGTGATGTGCTGCAACTTACTCTTGGCCTCATTCCAAAACTGGGCAGAAAGAGGATAAGTTGCTCTCTGATTACTGTCCTATAGCGTTCCCTCTCATCCGCAGTTGCGATCCACTGTATCCCATAGGCAACACTCCAGGCGAGTCGTTACACAGACTATCATTGCAGTTTATTGCAATACGCATCATGTCGCAAAGGCCAACAAGGAGAGGCAGACGCTCCCATGCAGCAATAAGAGGACAAAAAGCCTCTGTGTCTACAGGCTAAAGTAGTGGACGTGGTCCTCTGCAGGCAGGGCGTGCTTGTCCTTTTAATCTGGTGCTGGCCATGTTATTCAGCCACAACATACAGAAGAGGTGGTGGATTGGATAACTAATCCATCCTCCTCATCCTCTGTCACCCAGGCTCAAACTGGTTCTCAGTCCACCGCAGCTGCCAAATTGGCCTATCCTGCCTCCTTGTACAAGGCTACTCCTGCCCTAACCCCACCATCATGCATTGAGGAGTCAGTTGAATTGATTGAAGACAGCGTCAGTGACATGCTGCTGGAGGATACACAGCAATTACAATGGTCTGATGTTGGCTCTGAGGTGGAGGAAGGGAGTAACATGAGCCTAGAGGGAGGGGGTCTCTCAGGGACGGACTGCGCAGGCGCGCCGTGGGTCGGTGGCCCTGGGCCGCCAGTGTCAGAGGGAGACGTCCGCCGCTGCTTTACAGCGACGTCCTGCGCAGGCGAGTGGGCGGCCTCCTCCTGATGATGTCACTGACTCTACTGGGTGCCTGATCGAAGAACGGAGGAAAGTGAGTAGGAGGCACAACACCAATGAGGCAGGATGTCCTCCAGGGGCAGCCGTAGCAGCAGCCACCCTATTGCAACAGAGCTGCACAGGTGCAGGGTGCTGTTGTCTCCCAGCACACTTCCAGGAACTCAGCTGTGTGGGAGTTTTTCAACACATGTGCAGCAGACTGCCGTTGGCAACAGGACCATACTTCTCCTCACACCTCATCTGCCATCTCTACCCCCACTATATGTCAACAACCTCCACTGAGAGGGATGATGGTATAGCAATGGGTGTCACAGGTCCTTCCACCGAATCTGCCAGCAGCCCACCAGCTGTAGATTTGACATGTCAAATTTCGCTGCCACAGCGGAAAAAAACACACTGTCCCAGCCATCCACATGCTCAGCGCCTAAATGCCAGCTTGGCCAATTTGCTAGCTTTACAACTGCTGCCTTTCCATCTGGTGGACTCTCCCCCCTTCCTGATGAAGTCATGTACAGGCACAACACACATAGTGTGGAGCTAGGAGTGTCACAAATTAGTGCAGGTTACGAATCATACAGTGGCTGGAGGTTTCCTTTAAATGCTATTGTTTAGTGCATTTTATGTGAGTAGTTCTTCTAATAAAGTGTTTTTAAAAGAGAGACAGTCTGCGCTATGGATGTTCGTTTTACCTATTACTCCATGGGTCTCTTGAGTATATCAATCCTTCCACATTGGAGTAATCGGCACATATGGCCACTCAGTTCACCTGTTGATACTGTAGATAAGGAGGAGGATTAAAGGAAATTGTGAGTTCTCTTATCGGTGGATTCATTGAGGGCTTTTCTCCGCCCAGACTATAAGGAGGAACTACGCTTTTAGACCTAAAGTTTGGATATATATATATATATATATATCACTATATATGCAAGGTGAGCTGCACTCCTGAGGGTCTTCTTGGGTGGAGCTCACTAAAAGTTTTTGCACATGTGAAGAGGAGGCACTGTTTTTTGTAATTAGGGATGTACCAATACCAGTATCAGTGGGAATACCAAGTATTTGGGATGAGTACTCGTACTTACTCCCCATACTGCAACTTCTGGTCAAAGGGAGATTTTCTCTGACCAGCAGTGCCACGAGGGAAAATAGAGCCATCTTCCTGGCCAATCAGGAAGCGGGCAGGCAATGACCAGGCTTCCTGATTGGCCAGAAAACTGGATTTCCAGCCAAACAGCATGGAGCCAGCTTCCCGGTCAATCAGTAAACCGTGTGGTGGGTAATGACCAGCCCAAGTCTTCTTATTGGTTGGGAAGACGGCTTCATGCTTCCAGACGTACCGGTATCAGTACTCTCTATCAGCGAGTGCCAAAAGATAAATATCGGTACTCGTATTAGATACCGAAAAATCGGTATCAGTGCATCCCTAGTTGTAATATCACATTGGGGTGAAGAGTTCTGGACTGGTTTTGAGTGTTTAGAAACATGCTGAATAGATATTTGCAGGACTGATTATTGCATTGCACTTTAGGATTGCCGGCACTTTATTCACTGTATTATCATTGTGTATGAGTTTAGGTGCATTTATTGATTTCGTTATTTATATATTTATTCATTTTTCATGTTGGTATCTTTTGCAGGGCGGCCCACCTAGTACTTAATTTTCTGTATCTAGTTTTTTCTGGAGTAGCACTGCTGCTTTACTGCCTAGTAGGTGCAGAGTTTTTAAGTTTTTCTATTGTGAAGTAGGAAGCAGCCTTCTGAGACACCATAAACAGCACAGTAATTCCAAGTGATATTTAGAAAATGCTTGCTAAATGGTGATGGCCAAAGGATCCAAAATAAGCAAAAGACATGATAAGCTAAGCTGTCAAATAAAAAAAAGCGAGAGAAAAAATTGGAGCATTGTAGAAAAGAATAAAACTATGCACTGTCCTATTTGTACCCCAGCATCATTCAAACTGCAGAACTTGCCAAAGTGCAATATTCAGTTATATTGGAAGAATGCATAAATAGGAGCAGAAATACCTCAGGTAAAAAGTATTTCTTAGGCTCAGGCCATCTCCATAAGACTAAATGTATTTTTTTAATGTTACAATTGAAATCACATTAGGATACAGTCTGAATAAAATTGGTCAGGTAAAATCCAATTATTATTTCAACTGCTATTTGCAATTCTGCATTCAATATCAATTTCATAGCTGTTACTCACATAGCAGAAAGTCCAGTAAACACTGTTTTAAATACATCAACCAAAAGAAAACCTTTAAAACTAATTGTGACTTCTTTTTTTTTCCACTGTTAAATGACTTTATCATACCTCGCAAAGATTTTGGCTTCAGGGTTTTACACCAGTGATTAACTTAAGCGGCAGAAATTAAATTTCCATACATTTGTATAAATACATGCTAATTATCAGGCATTGGGTTTTTCAGCTCAGGCAAATTTTAATTAAATCCAAAGAAGCTTGTGCCAGTCATACATCTTTCCAGCCAATCATATCCACATTCTTCAGCTTTTGTTGCCACTAAGCTTCAGAGACCCATAAAAATGTTTGCTGACATTTTAATTTGAATGTTACTTCGTTAGACTTGCCTGTCTGGTAGTTTTACCATGGTGACTTGCCTCTAGAGTATCAATTGATCTTGAACTTTGCTGCCCTGTTCTCAACAACTGACAGCATTAGATGAATATGGTATTAGTTTGTTGCTAACTTGGACTGTAATAGCTACTGTCAGATGACACCAGGAAGAAAAAGTGCATATTTCAATAGCAAAGGAGAACCATGGAAGTGACTACAAGTTGTAAAGGAAGACACGATTAAGTGATATATGTGTGTCATAGTCATTTAATACTGCAGTTTTTCAAATAGTGTTATGTTGGCAATGTATCTTACAAGCCTATGAGTGTAAGGCAAAGCATCTGTTTACTAAAAATAGAGATTAAGTATAGAGCTGCACATGCTGTTGCTGGAGATTTGCATGTATGCACCATTAATAATACTTTCACCTATTTCCTAATTTCCCAAGAGGGTTTATTTAGAACAGGTGAAGTCTCTTGCAGAGAATATTATTTTCTGTTACTTTAAGTACACATTGGCTTTGTTGTGTTACCAGCTATTTCCTTTACATGTACAGATGCAGACATTATATTTTTCACATTTATAAACATTGCATTTCTCATAAATCTATATATGGCTCAACATAGGATTTTTCTACTGTATGACATGCATTTTTTATATGCCTGCAGTACACAGTAATGGGATAAGCAGTAGAATTGTTAGTACATGTGCCTCTCATAACTTTGAAAAACCCCAAACAATTTTACTTAGCTAGACTACACAAGCACACTGTTGTTCTCCTCATTATAGACAATTTATGGATCTAAAATAAGCTTTCAAATTACTTTATTATAAATTCTACAGCAAACCTTTTTAGACACAATAGTGCTAAACTCTACCAGCAAAATGCACCCACTGCACAATAAAATCCTTATAAAGTCACTAGATAACCTGGTATTTCAAGAATTACAGAATATATCATCATATACAAAATCCTAATGCTCCTTTATAGGAACTAGTATATAACTTTAATTACCCGCTATGACTTAAAGTGATTGTAAAGTCAAAATGTTTTTAAGCTATTTTAAATACTGATTAAATCGCATACAATGGATGCTGCTCCTTGATGTTTCAAATGTTTATCTTCCTGCAGAATCAGCTCGTCCCTTGAGCACTACCATAATATCCTGTTTTAGGGAACCCTTGCAAGGTTCCTATGGAGCCAATCTTGTGTATGCTAGTAAGTAACTTTTGAAATGAAAACCCTGCGGATCGATGACCATAAGGATTGAAAGAAAAAGAATATACATCCCTTAATATTGATTGCAATCAATAGACTGGTTCTGATGAGACTAACAGCATCAGTGATACTAAGGCATATCCAGTTAATTAAGGTTATATACCAGCACCTGTATAGGAGCATTAGGATTTTGTATATGACAATATAATATATAGACTAATTCTTAATATACCAGATTATTTAGTGTTATTTAAGTTTTTTTTTGCTGCATAATGGTTGTATATTGGTGGTAGAGTTTAACACTATTGTGTCTAAATAAGTGTGATGCTAAGAGGTGTCTTTTCACACTCTCTCTTTCTGACTGTCTCTATTACTCTTGAACATATTCAATTTATATTTCTACTCTCAAGCTGGGGCCTATTGGGTGAACACTGCTATAGATCTCTACAGCTTTTCTCCCAGGCAAGATTTTGCTTTCTGATGCTTTCCTATTTGAAGGATCTTAGTCTACGAGGGAACTAAACTCGAGTTTTTACTCTCTGTACCTCTGACTATATCTGCTGCCACCCTGAAACTTTGAGGAATTACCTACACACTGAACACCAGCAACCTTGGTTACTACACTTGCAATGAACATACAGTAAGCTGTAATGGAAGGGGGAGAGAGCAGCATTTTCCTGTGGATAAACTGGATGTTTATCTTGTCTTGTGACCCTTTTAATAATAAACAGTACAAACATGCCTTTGGATATCCTACTAGAATTTGTCAATGTAGAATACCTACACAGGAACAGGGAACTACCAGGATAACATAGTACCTATCTAGGTAACCCACCTAGGTCAGAGCTTAAAAACACATAAAGGTTCATTTATTACATTATTTCCTACAATCTTATTACGTCCTGCATACAAATTCCAAACAAAAATAATAATATAAACTGACAAAATAATTTTCGGATTTGCAGGTAACTGATTGCAGTCTGTTTTTTTAATGTTACCCAGCATAGATACAGTATATAGAAAAGGGAAATGGCAGACTATCCTGATTTTTAAAAATATATTTGTGGTTATAGAACTATAACTAGCGGCATTGCGGGATCATGAAGGGGTTTTGTTTTACGAGTTAAAACAAATTTGACATTGCTCTATAGTTTTTTATTTTTATTTTAGTATAACCTGATGAAGTGTCTTTTTTTCAACCTGACTATGAATCTATTAAAAAAGGCTCTCAGTGTGGCTAAATTTAGAAAAGTCTTAGAATGTAATGTGTTAAAAAGGTAGTACTGTGTCTAGCCAGAAGATCCATACATTTCTGTTTATCCTCCTGTTGCAACCACAATGATCTGTAGTCATATTTCTTAAACAATAAAAGTGGCCTGATGAGCACATAGCTGAAATCTAGCCATAACTGTTATCAGCCATTCCAGATTATAGAGAGCAGAGGAGATGCTTACTACAATCTTCTAGCAAATTAATTTGAAGATATTAGATGTATCTTGCGAACTCTCTCCTCACCTTAAGGAGAGTTCTATTAAGCATTATTTGTATCTAAAAAGTCCTCTTACTGCATTTTAGAAATTGTAAAAACTATGCAACTACTGTCATGGACAGAACTAACTTTTCATGGTATTTTCATGTGGTAACTACTATGACCTTCTGGCTTGTCTTTTTCCTCAGCATATCATTTACTTAGAAAGTGAAGGGAAATGTTATATATTTTACACTAGTGGAGCTTTTTCTGGTCTACTTCAGATAGACTGTGAATTCAATCTGTATGACAAAGTGGGGTAGCTAGACACACCCTTTGCAAGGTTCCCACTATATTCACAGAGACATTAAACTCATTTTGTATAGGCTTATTTTATATTAAAAAAATACCTGTTGATCCTGACATTACCATGAATATGTCCTTATTTCCTGTGGGGGTCAGACAATGCTACTCAGCCACTAATGACTAATCTTCCAAATGTTGTCGGGACCCTGAAGTAAAGATTCTTCATGATATATTCATGGATCCTTCTTACTGAGCCCTGATAACAGAGCTATTATGCATATTCTGGGACTTGCTCTGCAGACAGGCACATACAATACTTTTTCTCTGAGCTCTCACAACAGAGCTATTGCACATGCACTGATGTTCGCATATTGCAGAGAGGCACCTACAAGTCCTCCATTCCTTGCTCCCTGCCACTTCCTATTTTTATGTCATTCATTTGAAAAACTTGTGCCTCTCACTCACTAAACACAGGGCCAGAAACAATGGGTATTGGCCACGTGACCATATATAAAAACATGGATAAAAGTATTTAATTGTAGATTTTTAAAAAATATTTAATGCAGGCAAAAATGTTCTTAACCTTTGTAGTGGGGCAATGCTCATTTTTGTCTAGGTTCTAAAAATAGTTATACTCGCCCAATCCTTGAAGCCTCACTCTTAGATCAGTCCCTGTTAAGAACATTTTTGTCCCATAGTTCTGAGCCCATGTATATTAATATTGAGGATTGTAGTAATATAATGAATTTCCATACTGAAACTTGTGACCACATACCAGTCTGCAATCCCCATTAAACTTTATTGACTTAAAGGTACCTAGGCTATGGGTGGAGCCCAGGCAGGTTGTGCACTGACATCTAGTCAATAAAGTTTTATGTATGATTAAAATCTGGTGTGTGGCTCACCAGTTTCCATATGCACAAATCTTCTAGCCTTGAACAACCAGAGCCTGCACCCCTGACTAGCTGGAGTGAGGTTCAATGAGACCTACACAGAATATTTATAATAAATGTATCCAGGAGCATGTTGTTTGCTATTTTCACTTGAACTGCTATCGGAAATATAAATATACTTTTGCTTTCTGTCCTAGTAGCTCTTAGTTATCATTTTCTTGTGCACTCTGTTTTCTCCCCTTTTCCCTCAGAAATGAAAGGAGGATAGTCGGAATCTTTATTTTCTAGTAACATCTTCCAGTCTCTGAAAAGAAAAGCTGATGGTTATTTGCAGACCTTGGAATATTTTCTTCCTTTACAGTTCTCTGAGCTGAGAACAAAACGTATGTGTTCTCTCAGCAACCTAATATCTTTCCAGCCTAATACGCCCTTTCTCTAATAACATTGCCAAGTGAGATGATGACTCATAGGAGATGCTTCCTCACATAAGTGATAGTCACTGCCCAATTTGCTCTGCTTGGCTAAAATGTTGCAAAAAAGCAAATAATTGTACTTCCAAATATATACTTGTAAATAACGATTATAAAATTATTATTTGCAAAAACATTTGGAATTGTTTATAATGACGCCAGCTCTTTGCTCTTCAGGGTACACTTTACAGCAAATGTAATATTCTAATATGTAATGCAAAACATACAATGACAGTGCTATATAAAAGTAAGTTATGATTCAGCTCCTTGCATTTCTCACAGGAGACATCTGCTTAATGCTTTTGAAATAAAAGTGCTAGAAATGTGTTTGCTACATAAAAATGATTTAAAAATGTACTGTTTTGCATCAGAACAATATATGTTAATTGTATACAAAGGAGTTTAACTTGCAGCGTAAGCAATAATACATCTGTTCTGGAAAATATAAGAGTTAAAGGCAAGTCCTAAACTCACAGATTATTGAGATATTGATATACAAAGTCTTTATAACTCGTTTTGTCACTAGCGAAGATCACTATATTTTCTCATTTGAAAAGTTTTAAAAGTTAAGAAGAAAATGTTGAAAGTTTGTCTTTTGTCATTTTTGATGTAACTACTCCTGCAAATCGCAATATATATTTATCTAGACTACAGTAGAAGGAAATGTGCTTTTTCCTTGGGTTTTCTAAGTTCTAGACTACAGTAGAAGGAAATGTGCTTTTTCCTTGGGTTTTCTAAGTTAATAAAATACTGTATGTGAAAAGTTCTATGTTCTAGAAGCATCTCTGAATTGCGAATGCTAATTTGAAGAAATCTGCATGTTTTACATGGAAGCCAAATTATGTTTAAGATTAGAAAAGACCAGCAAACATTCTCCATCAAGTGCTCTGAGGAGTAAAACTATGTTGGATTAAGCTTCTGTGTCTTATTGGAGAGACAGTTAGGCTGTCTGTGGAAGGCACTGATTCAGTAACCTGGATAGATCAACGTCCAAAGGTGGCACGTCAATGTATTAAACGGCTCTGGAAACAGAACAGCTTTTTTGACAATGAAAGCAACCAATCAGATACAAACTTTTATCCTGCAACTTCTGTTTTTAAGTGCAGGTTTGAATCCTTGTGCTATGAGTTGAGACATTTCCAGTAAATTAAGTATTATCAGGATCTAGATATAGAAACACTCCAGAAAGCTTTTGTCCCCTAGTGCCTCTGTTCATGAGAACAAAGCAAATATATATATATGTGTGTGTGTGTGTGTGTGTGTGTGTGTGTGTGTGTGTGTGTGTGTGTGTATATATATATATATATATAAGTTTTGACACGATACACTCAAAATCCATCATATTGTCTGGACATTAAAAACTTTGCAGTATCTAATATAAGTAATGTGTTAAGGAAACACTATTTTTGTTTAAATCACTGCCACCTGTGTGAGATACAGCTAATTGAACTCCTAGCGCTGCTCATCTTGTTATCATATATATATTTGGTGAAAAGATATTTGGTGAGGGTTATTCCTGAAGTCAGGGACATTACATGCCATGGTGGATCACGGTCAGTAGGAGGATAAACTTCCAGACGACAGTGGTCAGTAGGAAGTATGATGGGCTTTCAGATGGGGTAGAGGCTGGGGAGCACTGTGGAGCAATGAGAGCTCTGTGAGGGTATGGGGTGGCACTGTGACTTCACTCCCCAGTGCTGACATCTAGTATGCCTTTTTAGGATGCCCACTGGAGTAGTGCCCCATGCTGGAATGGTCAGCACACCCACTGACATTCGGAATTTTGCATTTTAGGAATTGTGAATCTGTGACAATGTCCTTGTGATTCTAGTTTGTATCCAAGCTAAATCAACTTGATCTTATCTTAATATTATGCTAACAATTTACAGAAACAGATTGTTTTTCCCGTGTGCGCCGCAATATAGCGTCAAAAAGGAAAAACGTTTTAAATTAAAATGCATACTTTCTCTTTGGCCTTACAATTCCACTTAAAAATCACAATTCTTTTAATGTGAAGACTTTGCCTATTACATATTGGGGCTAATATCTGAAGCTATGAAATTTGCAAAAAAATCACAGAAAAATTCATTTTTTCATATTTAAAATCCTAGGAAATAAATATACAGTATATGCAGCCAATTCTGCAACCAAATTAAAGCCCTATCTGTCCTGAATAAAAAGGCTATATACTATGTTGGGGTAAACCACAATACTAAAAGGAATGAGGTGTGGAACTGAAAGATCTCTAAAAGGGAAAAAACACTAAAGGGTGTATACGAGAAAAGGCTCAACTACTCAAGTAATTAAAGCAAAGTAGGGTCTAAATTGGAATGATAGAATATTAACATTGATAGATTATGCCAGCAAATAAATATCCTCTGCTTTTAACCTTAGTGGTTAGATGAGTGAGTTTGTCATTTGTTTTGCTTGACTGATTTGGTGCAGTGACGCATGGGGGGTCTCAGCTGCCGTTGTGATGTGCGGGGTCCCTTGTGCGTACCTGTGTCTTTAAGGGGGGTTGGGCTTCCTCCTGACAAACCTGTACCCAATTTAATCTTCTGCCCCATGTGCTCCAAGATGGAGACTCTCATAGTTTAGAGTTAGGACCGCACTATATGGAGGTGCCTTGGCGTGGCTGTGCGGCTTTCACATTTTCTGCAGAAGACGTGTATCCAAACCTCTGCTTTTAACCTTAGTGGTTAGACAGGTTTTTTTGCATGCTGGCTGGTGAGTGTGCCTGGAAACTTTTTTCAGCAAATAAATAATTTCTTTCAATTTAAATGAGATAACTATCTAAAATATCTTGGAATATACCTTTCCAGCAGATTAAAAATCTCTGTAAACTACATTTCTCCCTACTACTGGACATCAATGAATTTTATTTTTCACTTCTGCAATGGATAGGGAGTCCGATATCCAAGCTCTAGCGATCGTTCGTTTGGCTGCTGAGAGAACATGCAGCATCAATTTATATTGTAAAGCATTAGGGCCCATTAGCCTTACATTAAGGAGAGCTTCTTGGGGTAAAGGTGGAATATGTCTGTTCAGGAGTACAGAGATAATCTTGTAGACCTTACGCCAGAATGCAGCGACTACTGGGCACGTCCACCACATATGAAAGAATGTACCACTTTCGCGGCAGCCCCTGGTGCAGAGGCGGTCGTAAGTTGGTGCAAAGTGAGCCAACTGAGCAGGCGTTCTGTACCACCGAAGGAGTACCTTGTAATTGGCCTCCAGGGTCAAAGCATTTTTAGAGCATGACTTGGTGGTATCCCACACTTGGGACCAAGTGTCCTCGTCAAGTGTAAAGTTTAGGTCTGCGTGCCAGCGGTCCATATATGCATGTTGGGGTGGACCTGTGCCGGTAAGTAAGGAGGAGTATAATTGAGATATCAAACCCGGTGTATGTGGGTCAAGGTTACATGTTTTTTCAAAAGGTGACATCCGCGGTGAGGTTATCGGGAATTTTATTTGTGATTGGATAAAGTGCTTTATTTGGAGATATCTAAATAGTGAAGTGTTAATTGATTGGCTACCCAGACTCTAAAGGAGGAAGGGGATTCAAGGCCCGGACGAAAAGAAGGGTTCTGTAGAATAGACATTAGGGGAAGATGTGGGGAGATAAGTCTACTGGAGTATTTCACAGAGTCCCATATCTTGAGGGAATGACAGGTTATTGGGTTGTTAACAAAAGATCTATCGCTAGGTCGTATCCACAGGAGGTTATCGATGGCTATAGGGTCACAGTCCATGGCTTCAAGGGAAACCCACAGAGGCGTCTCCTCTCTCGCATGGTATTTTGAAAGGGCGGCAATCTGCGCAGCCTGATAGTATTTTTGGAGGTTTGGGACTCCTAAACCACCTCACGAACTACCAAGATACATAATTGACCTGGAAATGCGAGGTTTCTTATTTGACCATACAAACTTAAAGATCTTATTTTGTAACACCCTCAAAATATGCGATGGGATAGAAACTGGGAGGACTCGGAAGGGGTACAGACATTTTGGGAGGAGGGTCATTTTTATTGCAGCGATCTTCCCCAACCATGAGAGGGGATATGAACTCCATATTCTTAAAGTATTTGATAGATTAGTAAGCAACTCTGGATAATTAGCTGTGTAAAGAGAGTTGAAGGATGGTGTAATATTTATTCCGAGATACAAGAGGGAGTTTGTTTCCCACTTGAAGGGGAATTCTGACTGTAGTTGCGCTACGAGGTGAGTCGGCAAGGAAATATTGAGAATTTTGGATTTAGTGGGGTTTATGGACAATCCAGAGAGGGTTTTAAACATGGCCAGAACCTGCATTAGGTTTGGCAGAGATATGTGCGGCTTGGAGACGTAAAGTAAAATGTCATCAGCAAAGAGGCAGAGTTTATGTTGCTGGCCCGCCACAGGGATGCCAGAGATGTCAGGGTGAGCCCGAATCAGTGCGGCTAATGGATCAATTGCAAGGGCAAAAAGGAGTGGGGACAAGGGGCAGCCCTGACGCGTTCCCTTATGTATTGGAAAAGGTGTGACTTTGTGTGCAGAATTTGTTTCCGAATCCCCAGCGGCCTAGAATGTCAAATAGGTATGACCAGGACAGAAAATCAAACGCCTTGTGCATATCCAGTGATAAAAGTAGTGACGGAATATTCCGTTTTCTAATTAGATCTATCAAAAGGCAAGTTCTGCGAACATTGTCTCCAGCTTGGCGGCGTGGCATAAAGCCTACCTGATCCTTGTGAATGAGGTCCCCTATTATTCCATTCAGTCTAGATGCGAGAATTTTAGCTAGGATTTTAATATCTATATTCAGCAATGATATCGGTCTGTAATTCGACCAATTGGTATCATCTGAGTGTGATTTCGGAATCATACATACATTTGCCGCTAGGGATTCTTGTCTAAACCTACCGCCCTCTCGAAGGGTGTTGAGGGCATCAGTGAGAAGTGGGGCCAACAAATCAACAAATTTTTTATAATAAGTTGCTGTGAAGCCATCGGGACCAGGTCTTTTATTTGGCTTAAGAGATTTTATGGCCGCCACAACCTCAAGTTTAGTGATAGGTGAGTCTAGAGATGTACGCTGGGGATCTGTAAGGGTTGGTAAAGTCAAATTCTCCAGTGTTTTGGACATCAGGTTGGTATCTAGGGTTTCTAGTGATGCGTAAAGAGATGAGAGGTGTTGTGCGAACTCTTGAACTATTTTGCGTGGGTTGCTGGATACCGTTCCATCTGTCAATCGCAGACGTAATGGTTTTTGGCGTGTGTCTAACTTACGCAGCCTACGGGCAAGTAATGAGTCTTGTTTATTGCCATGTAGATAGAATTTATGTTGTGTCCTACGTAAACTCTTTTCCGCTATATTGGCTAAGAGTAAGTTAAGTTCCCTTCGAGTGGTTTCTAGTAGCGATTTGTTGTGCAAAGTGGGGTGGGCCATATATATCTGAGATTGTTTCGTATATTTATCTTCCAGTTTTCCCAATTGGGCTTGTCGTGACTTTTTGTTGGAGGATGCAATACGGATGAATTCGCCCCTGAGGACCGCTTTGTGTGCTTCCCACAGTGTCATGGGAGAAATATCTGGAGTGTTGTTAATGGCTGTGTAGTCTGTGAGAGCCTGTTGGAGGGTTGCCCGCATAGTAGCATCTGTTAGAAGGGAATCATTTAGGGACCATGTACAGTCCACTGCATCCGACCAGAAAGAGGACAGGTGTACAATTACGCCATGATGATCCGACCATGAGAATGGCTGGATAGATGCTGCGGTTACCGATGGTAACGTGGCATGGGAAGTGAAAAAGTGGTCTATTCTGGAGAAAGAGTTGTGTGGGTTCGAGTAAAAGGTGAATTCCCTGGATGACGGGTTGACTTCACGCCAACAATCCACTAGGGCATGTTGGGACAGCAGTGTGCGGAAGGCTTTGGATGGATCGGAAGAGGGGGTTGAGACATTGGAGCGGTCTATGCTCGGGTAAATCGTCATATTGGAGTCACCACCCATGAGGAGGGTACCTTTTTGATGGGTAACTATTACCGAGAGCATATGTCTGAAGAAGGGGACCTGATTGGAGTTCGGCGCGTAGTAGGTGACTATGGTAGCCTCAATGTCACGGATAGTCCCTGATAGAATTAAATAACGTCCAGATGGATCTGGGATCTTTTTATGGCATACAAATTGACCATTGCGCCCGAAGCCAATCAGGACCCCTCTGTGTTTGGTGTCTGCATTAGCCATGTATATTTGAGGGTACTGGTGATGAAAGTATTTCGGGTGGGAGGAGCGAGAGAAGTGGGTCTCTTGAAGGCAAACTATATCTTTGTGTTGGGAACGGAATTGTCTAAATGCCAGGTTTCTCTTATTGGGGGAGTTGAGACCCTTAACATTGAGGGTCAAACATTTTAGGGCTGTCATGTCTGGATCGGAAGGGATTATCTCAGGTCACATGATATGCGAGGGAAGTGAGGTGGCGCTCTCAGGGGTGGGAGTGGGAGGGATGGAGACAGGTGAGAAAAGGGGGAATAGGAGGAGTGGAGAATCAACATCAAATGTTGAAATTTCTGACCAGGGGATTGCGGTCTGTGCAGAAACATGGGACGAACCGCACCCCTGTGCAGAGGTAACATCCCTATACTGGACTTACGTCCTAGGACAAAGGAAGTGTGGGTGGAGCATGGGCCGCCCCCCCAGCACTAAAAGGAGAGCCCGCAATAACATATTAGTGAGAAGTGCATGTCAAATAGTAACATTAACAGACCCGGCCAAAACACATCAAACATTGTGAACTATGTATCTAAATAGAAATTGCAAAGGCCAAGCCCTATATGCCAATTGTTTGTCGGCCTCCAGCGAACACTATGGAACGGTGGGGACCCACAAAAAACACACTGAGAACAAGGAAAGTAAATCAGTAATGAACCGTTAGTCTTAAAGGCATTCCATGCACTATGCAAATATTACTATATAAGAGAATAGTGGAACAAATGGCTCTCCGGTATCCGAGAGTAGCTTAAGGGCAGTCAGTGAAGTAATGCTTCAAACCAGGCAAAGCCTAACTGAGTGTCTGGAAAGTGCAAGAGTGCACTTAGTATGGAAGATAAACTGTAGTGGCACATAGTTACCCTCAGCCAACCGATTCGGAGTCGGAGTGCCGTGTGTTGGATCTGGTCACCGGACGGGGTGGTGAGGACATCAGGGAGGATGTTCGCTGAGAGAATGACGATTTTTTCAGATGGCCGATTTGATCTGCCGTGGAGGGTACCGGGTGATGACTTGGCAGCTCGGGTGCGAGGCCGAGGTCTTCCAGGGTGGCATTCAGGTCGGGGAGCGATGAGGCCTGATGTTGTCTACCTTGATAGGAAAAATAAACTTTAAATGGAAAGCCACATCTGTAGAGGATCTTGTGTTGTTGTAGGATACGCAGAGCTGGTTTCATCTCACGTCGTTTCGCAATGGTGGACGGAGCAAGGTCCGCAAATATTTGGTAGTCGTGCCCTTGGAAAGAGAGAGGTTGTTTAATCCGAGCTTCTTGTAGTATGGTCTCCTTTGAACGAAAGTATAGAAATTTAGCAATGATGTCACGTGGCGGACCTTCAGGCTGACGGCGTGTTAGGGCTCTGTGTATGCGCTGAAACTCCAATCTTTCGTGCGGTATAGATGGGGTCAGTTCCTGTAGTAGTGCTGTGGTGAAGGCAGGAAGATCCAGGACTGACTCTGGTATGCCTCTGATCCTAATGTTAGAGCGTCGCGACCTTTCCTCCAAGTCTTCTAGTTTAGATAGGAGTACGGCATTTTCATCCCTCATGGTATCTAGCTCAGGTCATGGGCATCCAGGGTTGAGACCGTTACATCCATTCTGGCCTCTAGGTCAGATGTTCTATGGCCCAGATCACGAATTTCTTGAGTTTCTCAGTGATCTGCCTGGATGTCTGCTGGAGTGCTTTCTGGAGCATACGATCAATCCTCCTCAGGAGATCGTTGTGGGATGATTCAGTTCTATCAGGGGAGGGAGAACTAGCCCTGCTGTCAGCATCCTCTCTACCTGAGTTGGATGGGGAGGCCCCATGCTGCGGCTGCCGTTTTGATGTGTGCTGCGGCGCCATCTTGGAAGTGCTGCGGGTCAGCGTCTCGCCGCCAGGTCTCCCTCTCTGCTTCGTTTTGGGGCCACTGGAAGACATGGCCGTGATGCCTGCCTATTCCCCCGTTCAGCGGTGACAGAAGTGAGGCGATGCAGCCGGGCTGTGACGTGCGGGCTCTCCTATAGTGCCGGCGGGACACGGAGCGGTTTCAGAACATGGCCGCTCCGGATCACAGCGCGCATGCGCCCCCCCTACTGGAAAGTTTTAACAACGACTTTAAAGACTTTTAAAAATTATTATTTTTACTGTTATCTTATTATGGTGAACCCACAATGAATAACCGATGACGGTTATATGTATTAAAAGTTGACATTAGATAAACATTAGAGCTTCTCACACATGTGCAACACAGGTTAATGAATGCAACTAAGCTTAGTGTGGTGCCAAGCATTTTGAAAGGTACTCCAATGCACATACCCAGCACACCACACTACACTTGGGTTTAGCAAACTGCATATTCTACGCATGTGCCCTAAATGTTCTAAAGCATCCTAAACATGAAGGAGACCTTAACCTCCCAGAATCCAGTAAACACTGTAAAATATTAGAACAATCTTGAGATTTTTAAAAAGTAGTATGTGTACCTTCAGAAACAATAATCCAACTCTGTAAAAGTCTATTGGTAAATAATGCAGTAAATATTTGGTCTCTAAACTTGGAGGACGAAAGTATTCCAAAGGAGAGAATGATAAAACCTTTTTTACTCTGCATCGTAGATGAAACTGAAAAAGCAAATAGTGAGACTAGCAAAATATTACATTTTTAAAAATAATTAAAATTACTGAGTACTGCAGTAGGGTATTTTACAACTCTTATAAACATTGGTGACATTTTTAGAATAAGATTACAAATGTGTGTCTGAATATATTTTTAATAATGGCATAAACAATTTATGTCACAACCATGTAATTCTTTGTGTTATAGATTCTAAGGAATTTAGTTGGTATGAAGGATATTATCAATGATCAATTATACTTGAATATCTAAATATCTGCATACTGGATTATTTAATTATACATCATTTTCTTCTTTCAATAAAAATGTAAATGTAATATGTAAAATATTACGGTGGTTGAATACTTAACCAAGTCCTCTGGGTATGTTTCTTAATTTCTTTATTAGTATGATTCATACACATACTCCAAAATAAACAAGTAGGTATCATCAGTATGAGCTCTAACAATTTTTTTCGCCAAATGAGAAATGTTCAGTTTTTCTTGTAGCTACCATGAAACTGTGCCTACAGCTGTGTATTGTTGGAACATCAGAACTCAATTAGTTTACAGTTCCCCACAATTTCCTGTTGTTCACAGCCGGTATTTCAATTGCATTATCAAGCGCAGTGGAATAAAACAGGCATTCATTTTTTTTCACTGTCCATTATTTGAGTTAGAAAATATGTATATGTAGCTAAAACTTTGGTTTGGACAGAGAGAGGTAGGATAAAAACCACTACAAGTTTCTCTTTTGCTGTTTGTATCCCATTGGGGAGATTTCCCTTCACTTCCTGTTCTAGTGACACAACATTAAGTAACCTGTTATTCTTGCAAGAAGTGTAAAATGCTGGATTTCTCATCACTACCTGTCTTGGTGACAATAGTCAGAACAATTAAAGAAAGCAATCTACCCTGTGGGAACATAGACAGCAATAAAAACTTGTCAGCGATTCTACTTAAAACGAAACAATATGTTTTGGCTATACTGTACATACACTTGCTGTCCAAAAATTCAATTTTAAAGCTCGGTGCAAATGGCACTATATAAATCCTGAATAATAATAATAATTAGACAGCAAAACATTTATTTCGGTTAGTTTCTGATCTTTCATGATTTCGTTTTTTGGGATTCGGGTCCGAATGCCAAGTTGTTTTAATATTCGAATTTGTCCGAGTCTGAAATTTTCTTTAATTTTGGATGCTTTAAACCATATTTACGAACAAAATTTTGTTACAGAAAAGTGATATTAAAAAAGTGACATGTTGTCACGTACCTGGTAGAGGACCAATTTGGATGAGGGGGAAACCTTGCGGTTCTCGTCTCACACCCCTGGAAGTGGGAACAGGGAGCGAGCAGACAGAGTAGCACGGGCGCCAAGGAGTTCAGGCCCGGAGCCTGGCAAGAGTCCAGCAACAGAATCCCGGGGAATGTATGCAGGGCTGGTAGACAGCTAAGGGATCAGCGTGGTCGGCAGCAGGAACTGGAGTGAAGTCAAATAAGCCAGAGGTCAAAGCCAGATGGTCAGCACAGTACCAAGGAAGAAGGCAGAGGCAGAGTCCAAGAACAAGCACAGATCAAGGGCAGGCAGAAATCAGCCATAGTTAAGGCAATCTGGGTCAAGGCAAAAGGTAATCAAACTAGCAGGAACACAAGCTGAAAGACCGTTCAGCACTGATCAATAGGACAGGCCACTTTAAATAGGGTCATCAATCAGAGAGAGAGATACGTCACTTACGTTGCATGCACATGCGCACTAGTGCATGTTTTCTTTTTAACTTTTGACAGTCCACAGAAGCAATAAAAAAAGTGTGAGGTCCCCTAATTCATACCAGACCCTTTGGGGTAGTAGAGCTGCTCATGAATGTCAACAAAGGGGCGGAGAGCTATCACAGAATGCCAACAATGGCTTTGTTGATATTCGGGTCAGAGCTTTCATTTTGCGGCAAGAGTTCATCGAGATCAGTCGTTATTAGTGGATGTCTGGTATTTTTTCTTTCGGAAAACCAAATGTGTTGTGGTTTTTTCCCCCCGGTGTTTTGGGTTTAGCTACAATTTTACTGTTTATTTAGTGAATGAGTAGGGTTTACAACTATCCCTTACTCATTCACGAGGGGGGCAGAATCTCCCCCTGGCAAAGCATCCTCCCCATGTTGAGAGCATGTGGCCTGGTATGGTGCTGGGGAGGATTTTAGGGGGACCCCTCACTTTTTGTTTTTTTGGCATTGACCTATACCTCTTCTGCTCAATGTCTATGCTACTCACATGCTGAGTATGTGTGGTCAGCTGCCCTACACTTGACAGCTTTGAAGCTACTCGATCCACTCCTCTCTCTGCCTTCCAGCAGACAATATGGCCTCACGAAGTGTGTGCATGCGCTGCAAATTAAGTTAGAGTATGTTGAGATGTCAAAGCAAGCCGATGCATACACAAGCAATCATAACCACTGTTGCCAAACCATGAGCAAAAATCACTAGGTAATGCCACAAAACCCCCATGTGGAGACATATGAAAGGCATTTGGGTGAAAAAAGCAATTACGGTACTTGTGAACACTGCTATGTCTTTGCACCAGGAGAGCAACCTAGGTCTGTACCTCAAATTTACTTAAAAACTGCAAGAACACAATACTAAATAAAATGTAACAGGTTGGAAGTGACATTGTGACATTTTTGGGAACCATAAATAAAGAAAAAAGGTAATCAACAACCATAAATTATATACAATCAGGCAATATAATATCTAAAATTGTCCAAGAAATTTGGGAAATAAAAAATTACAAAGCATTAAAGCTAATCTGCAAGAAGGAAAAAAATAAATTTTCTCTGTACTGAATCTATATTTTTATTAAAAAATAATGTATTAGATTCCCTAACACACTCACTGGACCTGTCCCTCACCATCATTTCTCTAGTCTGCAGTATGGGAGGGTCTTGTCTTCTGTGCCCATATTGCTTCTTGTTGATGAGGAACACTACCCATTAGCTGTAGAAAGAGTGGACACAAGGTTCCAAAGCCTACACGTGTGATATCACAAAACGAGGGGTGGACATATGACCGGTTGGCTAATTTGCCGAGAGAACGAAAAGCAGCTACTGATCACTGCTCGTAACTATGGGAAGAGATGCAGTAGAATATCACATGACAGTGGATACAAGTGAGGTTTTTGTGGTTTTAAAGTCTTTTAAAGAAACTTACAGTAGTTTCAGATGTAGTAGAAAGTAGGGATGCACCAATAGCGATACTAGAATCGGTATCAGTGCTGATACAGTGCATTTTTATGAGTACTTGTACTCGTGAAAATCCCCCGAAACATAGCACTGATGTTTAGCGATACTAGAATCGGTATCAGTGCTGATACAGGGCATTTTTATGAGTACTTGTACTCGTGAAAATCCCCGAAACATAGCACTGATGTCGGCGCTCAAAATTTTTTAATTACTTCAGCTGCCTCAAGTCCTGCGCTTGCTGGGGACCTCAGACAGCCTGCTGTAGACCTCGTGGTAGATGTCTTTGGTCCGGTTTCACATCTACTCCTCCTTCCTGAGACCGGCACAGCCCTGGACAGCCTCACACAAGCCCATACAGTCCTGGAAAGCCCGGAACCCACCCATTCAGCCCTGGAGAGCTCCTCATGCAGCCCCGGTGCGATGTAAATGCAGCCCTGCAGAGCCTGGTACACACCCATTCAGCACCTGAGAGCCCCCACAAGCAGCCCTGGAGAACCCGGCACCAGGCACCCACCAGTACAGCCCTGGAGAGCCCTGTGATGGACCTAAGGCTGTAGAGATTTATTACCCCGGAGAACTTTGTTTGCTGTGTGTGTTTTCCTGTTTAATATTTTATCTAGAGAGAGAACTTGTCACTATTTGACTTGATTTTAACCATCTGGACTTCCATCTTGTTTGGATACCATCTCTGCAAAATGTATTTTTGTGAAGGCAGCAGGCTGTTTGGAGTGGCCATTGTTTAGGTTGATGTGATCAAGCTCTTATCTAATTAAGGACATTTATTTCAAAGAGTGTCTGTGCTTAAGGAATTCCAATGCAGGCACCCGGCTGTCTGGGGGAGGGGATTGTTCAAGGGAACACACTGAACTCTTATCGGATTCTGTGAGGTATAACCTCTGTGTGCTTTCTTCAACAAACCAGTTCATTTTTCTACTCCAAAGTCAGTGCTGTCTGATTCTTGGGGTAAGCCCATGCTATATTCCCTTGCTTCTGGTTCCAGCACCCAGGGAACAGGCTTAAGACGGAGATATCCGGTCGGGGTACCGGGGAGTCCGTCATAAGCCCCACCTGCAGCCCTAGTGAGACCCAAACACAGCCCTGGTGACACCCAAATGCAGCCAAGGTGAGACTTGTATGCAGCCCTGGTGAGATGCAAACACAGCCCTGTTGACACCCAAATGCAACTCTGGTGAGATCCAAACTCAGCCCTTGTGAGACCTGGATGCAGCCTTGGTGAGACGCGAATGCAGCCCTGGTGAGACCCAAATGCAGCCCTGGTGAGACCCAAATGCAGCCCTGGTGAGAACCAAATACAGCCCTGATGAGACCCAAATTGAGCCTTGGTGAGATCTACAATAAATAATTTTGGCTGTTCTTCCTACTTCTGTGTCTGCAAAACTGGGGTGATGATGTTAAGGTCAGGATTTTGTGGATGCCATGACATCTTCTGCAGATTTCCTTTTTCCTCATTTTGCTACAAATAATTTTTAAATCTCGCAGATATTCATCCATGTATTGTTCCCCAGCCCTTCTATGGACAAACACACCTTCAAATTTGAATGATTATTCCAAAATACATGCTGGCATTTTATTCTAGGGATCACTTTTTGGTTGCATCTATTACATGGAAACCATTTCTGAGAAGACCTTTCAGTACTGCACACAGCCCAGTAGAGAAGGTTGCCATTCTCCATTGCTGAACAATGATAGATTGAGTTACAGTTCTTCACAATGATAAAGAAACTGCCCTAAAATCATTAGTCTGTATTGTTTTAGAAAAAAGGTCACATGTCCCTTTAGGAAAAGTAGCGGTAATTGGTATCGGCAAGTACATGAGGGAAGGTACTTGTACTTGTCTTCAAAAAATATTATCTGTGCATCCCTAGCAGATTTGTTAGATAAGAAAATAGGGAATGAGTGGAATGGATTCCATGGGTCCGAGTGTCAAGCCTTAGAGCGCTCTAAGGCTTGACAAAGAGGGTTACCCTCGAAACGTGTAGCCGTTAATACAACCCACAGGGGTGTCTGACTACACAGTACATCTCCCTCGGACCCACGAGTACCGACTGACATAGTGTGCTAGACCCTCCATCGTTCGCGCTGTACACCGCACAGCAACACACTCCTCAGTGCGGATTCCAACTGCCGGGCAAGGTTTCCTTTCCTGCTCCAGTTGCCGCGGCCCGGCCAGCCGAGGACGCAGCCTGGGGATACCCCAGGACACTCCAGACCTTCCAGTCCGGTAGTATACAGACCCACATCGTCACCCTTACGTGATTGCAGGGACTCCGGATGCCCATCTATGACATCACAACCGTAAGTCACACATCTACCATTCCAATCCTAACCATTCAGCCAGTCACAGCAGACTTATTTATTTATCATCTCGGGTAGTTGCACTCTTCTATATATTGTTTTTTGATGGAATGGATTTTAGTGGAGCAAAAACGCTTTTGTTTTTGCTTATAGTTGATGTGTTTTTGGCAGTTTAAAAGTTAAAAAAAATAGCTATACAGTTTTTTTTAAAGTAATCATTAAACTAAATGCAAATCATTTGTCTTTAATATTGATATAGTGCATTTTTAAATAAAATGTATGAGCAGATGCTTATGTTATGTTTTACATAGAGTTCAATATATGCATAGATCCAAGAAAATTGGTTTGACTTGCACAAGTATAATACATCACATTCTAATTAAACTCTGACAAAAGATGTCTGATTACCTTAAAATGATGGAATCATTCAATTAAGCTTTTCTTCCAAGGGCTTTACTTTCTTTTTGGTATGTGTACTGTACATATTGCAACTAGTATGCGCATATATTTGTGTGACATATACTGTATATAGTCTTACACCGTACTGTGTAAAAGTTTGTTACTTTTTAAATAATTATTTTAAATAATTTTGGCTGTTCTCGATTTCTGTGTCTGCAAAACTGGGGCGATGATGTTCAGGATTTTGTGGATTCCATGCCATCTGCTGCAGGCTTCCCTTTTCCTCTTTTTGCTACAATAGTTTTCAGATCTGGCAGGTATTCATCCATGTATTGTTCCCAGCCCTTCTATGGACAAACAAACCTTCAAATTTGATGCATCAGTCCAAAGTACATGCTGGCATTTTATTCCAGGGAACACTAAGACATGCATGAACCACAAGATTTGGTAGGTCGTGTGATATACAAACTGATACAGCCCATAATTTTGTGCATTCATGTTCTAGAAAATCATCCCGTGCCCTTCCTCACGTTATTCTGTTCTCCTGTTTGTCTACCTGTTGTATTTATTTGAACCCTCCCCAAGAGCATGAACACTATGCACATCACCATTTGCTTCAGAATTCACATGATTCTGCAGCTTTTTTTGCTCACTTTTTCTTTTTAATGAAACCCCTGTGTATGCAACATTTCTCACATTAGAAAATCAATATTTGTATTCCTCTTTGTATTTTGTGTCTTTCTTTGTATTAACTGTAGTAACTCTACTTCACATATACTACTTTATTCCTCATGTAATCCCCTTGTGGAGCTCTGCTCATGAATCCTTTGCAATGTATTTAATCTTTAGGCCTGTCCCAAAATAAAAGTGCATCTATTTCTGTCCAATTTGTAAATAAAAAACTCCTTATTTGACTTTATAGGCATGTTTCTACTTCCTTCTTCTGAGAAACTGAATTCTGTATAAACATTTAGAACACTTCTAGGTTGGAATCAATGTTCTTGTGGATGTTTATTAAAATCGTATTATGTAAGCAGTTTTGGAGATTCTCCTCCCACCTAGTTTTAAAAGCAAAGGAAGCATCTCTGACTGCAAACTCTAGATGGCAGCACAATCTGATAAATGCCAACTATGGTGAGCTGTGTCAAAAGATCAAACTATTGTTGATTTGTTTTGGTACGATTAAAATGTCGGACTTTTGTGGTATATTTTGGACTAGCTTTATGTCACAGATTAAGCAGTCTCAGCATGTACAGACACAGGATCATATAGAAATCCAGTCATATTTGTTTAAATTGAGGAAGCTATTGAAAAAGAAATCAAATGCATTTTCGCATATGGATTTTTTCGAAAAATACATTATTATTATAATACAGGATTTATATAGCGTCAACAGTTTGTGCAGCGCTATACAATATAAGGAAGACATTGCAATCACAATACAATTCAAGACAAGATGGTAAGGAGGGCCCTACAACATGAGTTAAATCCCTGGGGTTTACATATACAAGTTTTCCCCAATATTACTGACATTTCTCTGGAATTTAAAATAGCTTGGGAGAGCAACTTAAATGCTTGCTCTCAAAAAAATGAAGGTGTTACATATTGGTCATTATAGAAATGAGATTGGAAAATGAGATGTAGACATTGAACATCTGCAGACAACAAATAGAAGACTACAATCTACAACAATATGTGAGGATAAATCAAAGGAAAAAAAAATATTTAGAGTAATATAATAGAAATATAGTAATATCAAAAGATAAAAAATTCATTAGGGACAGATCAGCTTTTGGCAATGGTAATGCCTATCATTGGAATACAAAATGCAAAGAGAAGTTTGAGTTTGGCCCATACAGAACACATAGGAAAATGAAAGTTGATGAGGGAATGGAGTCTGATTCTTCTGTCTCTTCTTTTTCTTTGCAACAACGCAGTTGGACAAGCACTAATAGACTATCAGATGATCACAATACACGTAAACGCTACAAGGTTGGTGGGGGTTCTGACACTGGCAAAGGTAAAACAAAAAGGCAATTTTTGTCCCCAAAGCACAAAAAAGTATTTGCACAATGTGGAGGTAACTCCTCGGATCCACTGAGTGATGCCAACATAGCACCACGCATAAACACAACTAAAACTGATGACATTGAAATTCGGAGAGAATGCATTAATACAGGCGCTATTCCAAAGGGCACTATGAATACTGCAAACACTACAAAGATCTCACAAACAAGCACACCCACACTTCCAAGTTTGTCTCTTTTTAGGTCAGACAAATTCAGCAGAAATTAATAAGGGAGGGAATCTAGGCACATTCCTGATAAGACCAACAGACAACAAAAACATTTAAATGTGGTGAATATAGCACCCTTTAAATTTACTGATGAACAATTAAACATCTTAGAATTGGGTTTACATTTCTGTCCCTCACAGCCCTTTGATAAGTTTTCATTACTTAAAGATATTAACTTGTTCACACGAAAACTAATCTTTAAATGTCTGTTAGATAAATGTCTTGGAAATTCTGACCAACAAAATGTAAAGGATAATTTGGATAGAGCATCAGATTGGAAAGATAAACAAATTCTGTATGACCTTATTGAGTTATTAGAAGAAAATAATCCTACCTCCTTAAATATAACAGAAATTGAGGAGGAAATGGAACAGATTAACCACTTCCGGGCCGCGATACGTCTATAGACGGCGGCCCGCAGAAGTGGTGAAAACAGGAACACGGCTGCTGCAGCAGCCATGTTCTTGGTGTCAGTTTTAATAACCAGTGAGGGCTGTTAGTGTACAAGTGATCTGGTGTCTATACAGCCACTGGATCGTTTGTACAGTGCTGTGCCCTCCCCTCCCCCCGCCAGGCTGTCGTCGGTTTCCCTAGGCTCCGCTGTCCCTGTGCGGTGCCCGGGACCGGCTTGGCGGGGCTCCCTACAATGATCGGAGAGAGATTCAGCGGCTTCCAGCCGCTGATCTCTCCTCTGATTACTGGACCTGGAAGTGATGTGTATTACATCACTTCTGGTATCACTAGTTACAGTCTCAGGCTCTTAGAGCCAGGAGAAGAAGCTGGGGAAGCAGAACAAAACCACAACTATGCTGTAGAATATACGAAGGTGGCGGGGCGTAAACAGGTCCATGAACATCCCGATGTCATGACCCTTAACAAAGAGAGATGAAAATGCTGAATATTTTGTCATCTTGTTACTGCTGACTGATGGTAGTCTTCACGTCAAAAGACTAAAGCATTTATGGGCACATAGATCAATGTGTTTCTCATTTTGTTTGTCACGGACCCATCCAGTGTGTCCCGTCGTTCCGACGGCGCGCCGTCCCCCCTGTGACGTCACGCCGGGCTCTGCCCACTGGCCGCAACTCCTCAAATTCACAGGTGAGTCACTCACTCTGCGTTCTATCGTTGTGGAACGTCGAGCGAGGACCCTGTGAACCGCATCGGCCATAGCAGCCGTGTTGCCGCAGTCTCAGCCACAGTTGACTTCTTGGGCACCCCAGTCCAGCTTCGGCTATAGTGTGCACTCAGACTGGCTTCAGCAGCAGTAGCCACTGCTAGACTTCCACTCCAGAACCACAAGTAAACCAGGGGAATTCCCCAAGGCTACCACCTATCTCTGCATGAGAACCTGTTACTGTGAGAGGATTGCATCAATATTACTGGCTATTACTGTGACTTTATCATTTACTATAAGACCCCTCTAAGTGTCATTACTGTGGAAGGACTGCTCTTATAGAACTGACTATTGCTGTGGGAGTATCGCATTACTATTACTGGCTATTACTGTGACTTTACCGTTTACTATAAGATCCCTCTAATTGTCATTACTGTGGAAAGGACTGCACTTATATAACTGCCTATTACTGTGGGAGGATTGCACCTAATTAACTGCCCACTGTCGTGGAGTCTGTACACTCCTGATTGCACACTACCGGGAGGACCTTTTCATCTCATTCAAGGTCTCTGATATCTAAAAGTCTGTAGCTGGATAATAATCAGAATCACATACTTGGGGACATTCCTCACCTCCCTTAGCAGCTACTTACTACTTGGAAGTGGTTATCCTCATTTGTGTGCCACAGCCTATTACGGCTTGGGAACTACAAATCCCATCAGGCCCCCAGTCATAGTCTATACTGTCCAGAGGCTACTGATTATTCGGCTGTCCACCTTGACACCCTCACACCTAACAAAACCATACTCCGGGGTATATGATGTGTTCTGGCCTCCTACCACACTTGGTGTAATAGGTGTCCGTCCACTGAATCACCCCTTCATACCATCAGGAAGAACTAGTTCCGCAGCTGAGATCCTAAAACCCAAATTACTAATAGGGCCCTGCGATAGGCCCTGACACTGTTGCACCTGGAGGAGCACTACTATCTAAATGAAGACCACTGCTAGAGCGACTCAGACTATGAATATCACATGAGATCGGTATCTACACTCATTTACGGATACATGCTGTTGCTGTGCTGAGCCTGGACAGTGTATCCTCTTCAATAAGAGAAACAGTAAGATACTATCTGTTTATTCGTGCCTTTTGTTATATGCATTGGTGACCGATGGGAGATTTGTCTTCTTTGATCTCTGAAAAAGCCATAGCTCAGTTTGATCTATTGACACTGAACTCACTCTATTCACATAGCAATGCTACAGTTGCCGGATGTAACAAAAATTCCAGTGAATCTTTGTCTGTGGGCTACATTACCCTTCTTGGATATAATACGGACCAGGCAAAAATGTTGCTCCTATGAACGAAGTGAGCCTATATATAGGATCTTACCTAGAAGTTTAATATGTTCCTTACATGACTGTCAAGTATCGTTATGGCTGGATCTTTAATGGGGGATTTCCAGTCATGGATACAAACATCTTTGTATCCAGAGAATTCACCTTTATCCATGGGGATTTGCCTGTATGATGTCTATTCATCGTCAGCATTTATTTAATGGGAGAAATCCTCTCTACAAAAGCAAACAGATTTTGTTTAAACTATGCAATGATTAGCAATAATGGCCATCAGCTGTGTATAATGTGCATATGAGGAATAGTCATGGGGATGTTTCTATAGTTTTTATAGTGTTTTGATTGACAACATTGCCAATTTTTAACAGAGGTTTGCCTTTTGGGGTGCCGTGCATGCAATCTTTTTTGATGTAGTTTCCTTTTTTGTTATATTTAATAAAGTAAGCCAATTGGCTTTAAATTATATGACACTAGTTGATTTGTAACTTTTTTATCCACCTTTTCCCTTGAGGTGGCATCTTTTTTTTAATATATGCTTATAAGTTACCAACTATATTTAGGAACTATTGAGTTCTGTACCTTAGTGATGTTCTTTATCTAATTTTTCTAACAATCATGTATACTTAATATCAAAAGGGATAACATCCACTCCAATTAGCCGCCATGTAGGTCTTATACATAATTTTGACTCATCGTGCATGACATTTAGAGTGTTGGAAACTAGATGGATATTTACACTACAGGCGACCAAGTCTCCAGGCCTGAATGAGGTTATAAGTTACAAACCGTTCCTATGCTAAAAGTAAAATGTTTGATTTTACTAAGGTAAATTATTCTTTCATTCAGAAAGTTAAGATTAATATGTTTATAAAATGATGTTATGGTAATGTCTGCTATGCTGCTTTCAGATCATGGGCGGATGTGGGGGGTCTATACAGGAGGAAGGAAATCATTCAGAGATCTTTGACATTAATTATATGGTTTTGTGATATATGGTCTGTTTCCCTTTGAGATGAATTAAGCTTGGGAAGCTTTGGAATGCATCTATAGTACTGCTTTTGTGGTCAGAAAGGGGTTAAATGATTTTGATGTCTATATCTAACTAAGACTTCCTGGCAAAAAGTGACTTATCCTTTTTGGATTTATGTTTTTGAGATTTCTTTCCTTATGTGCATGCGCTTCAAGCCTCTTTTTGGATAGATGCGCAAACGGCCCCTACGCATTTGAGATGTTATTACCCAATAAAATATCTGGCTTTCCCTGATTTGGGGGTGCCCCGTTCTTTGCTCTTTTTTGTTTCCTCCCTGTCTGCGGCCATGGTTGAATGGTGGATAGTGGTGGACATTGCCATCTTAAAGATTACCGTAAGTTAATTGAACTAAACAAATTGTATTAATCAGTAAATGTGTCTACACTAATTGTAACTAAATCATGTCTTCTAAAATATAAATGTTTTATAGAAAGACAGTAGCCTATTCCTTAAGAAGCGGATCTCCATGAAACATGTAGAAAATTGTTATCCTCCCACTGGACTACAATAAAACAAGGAAGCTGATATCCAGCAAATTGTAAAAAAGTACTGTAATGTAAAAAATGTGGGAGGATGCGGCTACATCCGTTGGTCTTTTTTAGACAATCTTTCTTCTTTTTTTTTAAATGTATGCATTTTTAGATATGTTTGAATAAAGATTTTTTATATTTCATAAAAAGCACACTAAACCCCATGAAAGCCCGCACTGGCCCCCTGAGAGCCCGCACTGGCCCCCTGAGAGCCCGCACTGGCCCTCAGAGCCCACACTGGCCACCTGAGAACCCATACTGAGAGCAGGAAAACAAGCTCAGGGCTCCCATTGATTCTGCAATTATTTCATTATATATTATAGTAGACTTCTGCTTTAGAGGACTTCAACTCCCAGCAATACTTTATACTGCAAAGCAGAATGGCTTCAGCTATAGAGGACTACAACTCCCAGCAATACTTTATATGGCAATACAGAATGGCTTCAGCTATAGAGGACTACAACTCCCAGTAATATTTTATACAGCAATGCAGAATGGTAACGGCTATAGAAGACTACAATTTCCAGCAATACTTTATACAGAACTGCAGAATGGCAATCGCTATAGAGGACTACAACTCCCAGCAATACTCTATACAGAAATGCAAAATGGCAACGGATATAGAAGACTACAACTCCCATCAATACTTTATACAGAAATGCAGAATGATAATGGCAATAGAGGACTACAACTCCCAGCAATACTTTATACAGAAATGCAGAATGGTAATGTCTATAGAGGATTACAACTCCCAGCAATACTTTATACAGAACTGCAGAATGGCAATCGCTATAGAGGACTACAGCTCCCAGCAATACTCTATACAGAAATGCAGAATAGAGGGCTACGAACATGTCACAGAACTTAGGTACATACAGAAGATGAAAGGAATCACCTCGCCTCCTCCTCGCGGTGGGAACATCATGTAGCTGGGAGAGGTGGCGGGCTGTGTGATCAGGAAGCTCATCTCTGGGCCCTCCTTGGCCGAGGGCCCAGTGCTGCCTCAATGTGTGCCTGCAGGCTGCTCTGCCCCAGTCCAGCCCCACTGCGGGTCGGTCAGCCGGCGGGCGGGTGACCGGCCCCTACACCATCTCTTCCACTATCCTGCAACTCGTGCCTGGGTATACTGGGTAAAACTTAATGCCTGGGCAGCCAAATGTCAAGCCTTAATATGGACACATGGGAGAGGGGATGTAGAAATATGGACACATGGGAGAGGGGATGTAGAAATAGTTTTAAAAGTGTGGAAACTTACACAGGACTTTGAAGTGCTTTGGCAGTGCATGGGATCAGTGTAGAATGGGGGGTGGGAACAGGAGCTAAGTAAAATCTTCTGCATCCAGATTCACTTTAAAGTGAACAAATGTTGTTCACTCTGTAAACAAAAAGATAAGGAACTTATATGTTTTTGTGGAAACTATTTAGCACATTATTTTTTTTTATCAAAAAGCTTATCATTCTGCTTATTGTCATCTCTTAAAATTGTAGTTCATCTGGTTTCCTTAGTGCAATAGTGTTTACAAAACACTTACCAAGTAGTATTCAATGTAAAACAATATTTTACTATAATGGCCTTAAAAGATAACCCATTATAGTTGTATAAATGAGCTACTTCACTAATCGCCATGGTTTGTACAGTGGTCTTTCAATATAATTTGCCTAAAAATTAATTGCATTTCCCTTAGGTCTTTAGTTATTGTTAACATTTTAACACTTGCCTGCACAAGGCTAATTAGACTTTTGCCTTGCAGGTTTCTTATTTTTACCTATGAGGCATTTTACATCAATATGTGGTTTTCTAAAATCATTGTTACTAGATCTTCAGGTCATAAGATTAATTACTAATTAAGATATTATGCAATCATTAGAAACAAACATTCATTCATTTGGAACAATGAGAGGTGAAAAACAGGTTATCTAGCCAAGGAATGTGACTTGTAAAAAAAAAAAAACCTTACAATTACCAACATGCTAGGGCATGTTTTACAGTGTAACAACTTGATATTACACAATTTTTTTTATTTATTGTAAAGTTAAAGTGGAACTACACACTTCTATCCTTAGTTAGGTCGGCTCTATAGATTGGGAAGTGAGCAAACGCATTCCATCGCTCACTCACTTTCCGATCATCTCCCTGCAGAGAGCCGTGACTGTCAGTCACCACTCCCCTTAGGGGCTCCCCCCTCCCCGTTCTGATCCGCTAGTGTTGAGTGGAGGAGCAGACAGGGGAGGGGGCGGGCACAGCTGGCTCTGCCTCTAGATAGGCAGAGCCCGCTGTCACTATAGAACCTGGGTGGATCTCGACAGCATTGTCGGGATCCGTCCTGGCTGAGGTGATCTCTGTATATAGTGAGCAATAGCTCGCTATATACTGAGCTTTGGGTCACGGGAGAACGTTAGAATATGTCCTCCCGTGACCCTTAAAGAACTATGGGATAAAAAGGTTACCCTATAGTTCTCTTTTAAGGAAGTTCCAAGTTAGCCTCCATTTGGATTGCAGTTGCCATAGTGCTGCACATGTGATCAGCTTTGAAACCAGTCATTTGAGGGCCTAAAGTTCAGTTGAGTGCTGAAATAAGCACACTGGCAACATTGACAGTCGGCATTCTTTAAAAGTAACTGTTTTGGGAGACATTCATTTTTACCGAAATCTTAAATAGAAGGGAAAGCTTTAAATTAGCTACTCATGCTATCTGAGCAACTGTGATAATATAAGAATGTTCTAAATTAACTCTCTATGCACTTCTATACACCCTTACATACTTCTGGAAGACTTTTGCATACAAACAAGGATTCTAGATTGGTATATACATTATAACAAAAGCTGGATAACTGTGTTAAATTAATTTCTCTCTAAACAGTCCCTAACTTACTTTGCAAAATGCAAAATATTTATAGCATGCGCTAATCAATTTATAATACCGATACAAGGTAAACTGTAATTTAGAGGAAAGCTACAGACCCAGGTCTGGTCACTGATTTGCACTATGGAGCAATATATGTGCTCAAATCCAAATAGCTCAGTCATTGTCCTGTATTGGCAAAATATGTCCATTAATCACTTGCCGTCCGCCCGTTGTAAAAAAACGGACGGACTGCACTGCAGCATTGGCGGGTTGCCGTCTCCAGATGGCATTTTTTTTCTGCTCGTGAGTGCCCCCTAGCGGGCACACACGGGCAGAGAAGACCCGACCAATGCAAACACCCGTTACCGGGTGTTTCACATATAGACGATCGGCGGCTCCATAGCCCACCGATCGTCTATATGTACTCGTTTTTTCGGCACACTAACCCCCCCCGCGACGGCCGCAGCCGTTTTTTGCCCCCCCCCTTGACCACTCACCTTCAATCCCGGGATCCGCTGCCCCATCTGCGGCCCTGGAATGGCTCGGAGGGCGTCAGGAGGAAAAGGACGGGAGATCAGCTCCATGCTGATCTCCCTCCGGGCTATGAATGCAGAGGTGATGTGTGTTACATCACTTCCACATTCACCTGTCAGTCATCTGGCTGCTATAGCCAGAGAAAAGAAGCTGATGAAGCAGATCTCTGCTTCATCAGCTTCTTTTGGGGTCCACAGGTGACATTAGGGGTCCTAGAGACCCCTAATGTCTCCATAAAGAGGACCTGTCAGTGTGCCTTTGCTATTATATAGGGGGATTGTTATCCCC